>NC_044339.1:22988873-23088630 GCF_007399415.2 Gopherus evgoodei
CGCTCTGGCACTGCCCCCATGACCTGCTGTTTTTACAGAGAGCTGGACGCGATACTTGGGGTTGACCCCACCGCCAATCCGAGGACCGCGATGGACACTTCAGAGTGGGGGGGGGGAGGTGGGGAGGAGGAAACCAGGAGTGAGAGTACTGGGGTGGAGAGTCCCTGGAGGCATGCTGCCAGGAGCTCTTCTCAAGCCAGGAGGAAGGTAGCCAGTCGCAGCAGCTGGTACTTGGTGGAGGACAAACAGAGGAGCGGGTTCCTGGTAAGCGGCTTTTATTTTCAGGATGGAAATATTTCAGGAGAGGAGGGAGAGTTATGCATGCATGCATGCCTAGATGTGGAATAGCACATTGATGTGGTCTATCGCATCGCGGTAATCTGCCTCGGTAATCTCTTCAAAAGTTTCAGCCAGAGTGTGGGCAATGCGCTTGTGCAAGTTTATTGGAAGAGCCACCATGGTCCTTGTCCCAGTCAGGCTAACGCATCCGCACCACTTTACCACGGGGGGGACCATTGCTGCACACAGGCAAGCTGCGTAGGGGCCAGGGCAGAATCCACATTGCTGTAGAAGACCCTCCCGCTCTTCCCAGGTGACCCGCAGCAGCGAGATATCTTCCAGGATCAAGTCCTGTGGAAAATGTTGGGAGAGTGTTCAGTGTAGGTGCCCCCTGCAGCTGTTTGCTTTCCCCAATGCACAGAAACCCCAGTACAGCCCTGAAGCAATCAGTCCCCGTTACCCACCATTTCGGGGCTCCTGTGGGTTATGTACGCTCTCTTTGGTATGGGAAAATTATGCTATTGTGAAGAATGTTACTCCTTCACTGTGTCGGAATAACTGTCTGAGATATAAACAATGCTGCCTCTGTTAAGTGTTGCCTTTTTTGCCTTTCCACAAGCAATCTTGAGTTCTCGGCTGCCCGTGTTATCAACAGCTCAAAGACTCCAAAACCTCCGGAAGAAGCTGCGAAAAAGCAAAGAAGACCTGCTGCAAGCAGTTATGGATCACTGCCACAGAGAATCAAAAAGTGCAGGACTGGAGGGAAAGGGAAAGTGGGATCCGCCAGAAAAACGCAGCGGCCAGGAAGAAAAGCACAAAGCAGCTGATAAGCATCCTGGCATGCCAAGCGGACTCTATCCAGGCGCTCGTAACCATGCAGGCAGAGCACTACCGCACCCCCCCCCCAAAGCTCTTTCCCTTGTGCCCCAATGTCAGCTCAAAACCTCCTTACCCAGCATCCAGGTTCTTACCACCACCAGCTGCCTCCAACACCTGTACGTTCACCAACCAGCCCTGAGAACTACGACCCTTACCCTCTGCACTCAACCCCCATCACCATGCAGTATAGGCATCTTGAAGTGCAGCAGTCATTGCACAGCACTCCAGACAGGACATATTCAAACCTGTGACTGCAGAGTTCCCCACCCCACCCCACCCCCCTGCCCTTTTAGGTTCCCAAAATGTTGTGTGTCTGTCAATAAAGTTATTTTCTTTTCAATAAATGAATTCTTGGCTTTGAAAACAGTCTTTATTATTGCAGAAAGTCAAAGATACCTTAGCCCAGGAAAGAAACAGGCATTGCAAATCAGCTTAGGAAAAACAGATTCCTACTAACATTGTAATCACTGCACATCACTCCTGTGCAAGGCACCAAACATAACTGTTGGTTTTCAGCCTCAAATTCCTCCCTCAAGGCATCCCTAATCCTTGAAGCCCTGTGCTGGACCTCTCTAATAGCCCTGCTCTCTGGCTGTGCAAATTCAGCCTCCAGGCGTTGAACCGCGGAGGTCCATGCCTGACTGAATCTTTCACCCTTCCCTTCCCAAATATTATGGAGGGTACAGCATGCAGATATAACCGTGGGGATGCTGCTTTCCCCTAAGTCTAGCTTCCCATACAGAGAGAGCCAGCGCCCCTTTAAACAGCCAAAAGCACACTCCACAGTCATTCGGCACCGGCTCAGCCTGTAGTTGAACCGGTCCTTGCTCCTGTCAAGCTTCCCTGTATATGGTTTCATGAGCCAAGGCATTAACGGGTAAGCGGGGTCTCCAAGGATCACAATGGGCATTTCAACATCCCCTACTGTGATCTTCTGGTCTGGGAAAAAAGTCCCTGCCTGCAGCTTCCTGAACAGGCCAGTGTTTCGAAAGATGCATGCATCGTGCACCTTTCCAGGCCAGCCTGTGTTAATTTCAATGAAACGCCCACAGTGATCCACAAGTGCCTGGAGAACCATAGAGAAATACCTCTTCCAATTAACATACTCGGATGCTAGGTGGGCTGGTGCCAGAATATGCGTCCCATCTATCGCCCCTCCACAGTTAGGGAAACCCATTTGTGCAAAGCCATCCACAATGTCCTGCACGTTTCCCAGAGTCACGGTTCTTCTTAGCAGGATGTGATTAATGGCCCTGCAAACTTGCCTCAACACAATTCTAATGGTCGACGTTCCCACTCCAAACTGGTTCCCGACCAATCGGTAGCTGTCTGGAGTTGCCAGCTTCCAGACTGCAATAGCCACACGCTTCTCCACCGTCAGGGCAGCTTTCAATCTCGTATCCTTGCTCCACGGGGTGGGGGCGAACTCAACACACAGTCCCATGAAAGTGGCTTTTCTCATCCGAAAATTCTGCAGCCACTGCTCCTCATCCCAGACTTCCATGACGATGTGATCCCACCACTCAGTGCTTGTTTCCTGAGCCCAAAAGCGGCGTTCCACGATGCTGAGCATTTCCATGAATGCCAGAAGCAATTTAGTGTCACGTGTCAGGCGACTCGCTATCGTCAGACTCCTCATCGCTTTGGATCTTAAGGAATAGCTCAACTGCCAAACGTGATGTCCTGGCGTTGGGCTCCGTTTCCCACAGAAATTGCGCTGCCCAGGAACCGTTGAGAGAGTCAAGATGGCGTCAAACGTGGACAGAAAAACAGGGATTGCTGGGATGTGAAGCGATGCATCATGGGGCGTTGAGACAGGAAGCAGAATGACCCGCCCTCTCCGCCCCCTTCCCACAACCCACTGCGTCAAAATGGGACGAGGTGCTCTGTGGAATAGCTGCCCAGAACGCACCACTCCCAACACATTTGCAAATGTGGCCACAGTGCAGCGCTGGTAGCTGTCAGTGTGGCCACACTCCAGTGCTTTCCCTACACAGTTGTACGAAGACAGCTGTAACTCCCAGCGCTGCACACCTGCAAGTGTAGCCAAACCCTCAGAGACTAAAAAATTTGTTTGAGCATAAGCTTTTGTGGGCTACAGCCCACTTCTTCAGATGCATAGAATGGAACATATAGTAAGGTGCTATATATACATACAGAACATTAAAAGGTGGAAGTAGTCATATCAGCTTAGCATTGGATGTTTCTAACTGCACCAGGACAAGAGCCAGAATAGCAAAAAGTAGTCACATAAGGAACTAGTACTGCCCATCCATGGGTTCTGGCCCATAGATGGCAAAATGACATTAGAACTATATTTAGAAAGAAAAAATCAACATGGTTGTATCACAGGTGTGAATATGGAAAGTGTGCACTGAAAATCCATCTCCTCTCCACTGTGTGCTGCTGAGACATAATGAAGAGGAGACAAAATACTTCTGTGCCCTTGCATCTTACCTGGGAAACACCAGGCTTAGCAAATTAGATCCTTGAACACAGAACACATTCCTATCATGGTGAAAATCTCTTCAAGCTTGATAGTTGTCTGATTGACAAGAAAGACAGTCTAATTGCTGGCAGCTACTTTGTACACACAGTACCTACAGTGATTTAGGTCACATGGATTAATTTCTGGCATCAGAGTAAAAACATAACTCCGCTCACTAGATAAAAATGTCCCACTCTGATTAGAAAAATATCTGCATATAGAGCTTATTCTGATGCATTTCTGCCATTGTAATAAAATATTTAAAAAACAGAAGCCAGTAATATACCAAAAAGGGACTTGATCATATGGGGCATGTGCAAATCTAGGATTCTACTGGAATGACATTACAGCATTACATTCTGTCTCCACAAACCCTAGATGATGTGGCTACAATTCTTGCCAAGCAGACTACAGGCCATATGGCAAAGGTGTTTTAACCAAATACAACTATTAGTTTCAAAACAGAAACACCATGATGTGGAATTTTCCCAAACCACCGATGAGGAAATAATGGATCCAAGGCACACAAGTACTCTCCTGTTTGGAGATGTTCTACTAGAAAGAAAAACAACTAAAATCTCTGACCAAATCTGTTCTGCAAACTTTGGCTATTTGAAAGCATTTTAACCTTGAAGGTCCAAAGACAAAATCAATGACTTTCAGATCACTGAGATCAGCATAAGGATTAATAAATGAAGTACAGCTGGCAATTTACTCATGCTGAGATATTCCCAACCTGTCCCTCTCTCACAGCTCTGATTTTACTGCTCCTGTTGTTTCTGCATGTTCAGATTTATACATTAAATTTCAGAATTAAACAAACTAGAAGCTGAAAGAATGCACAGGACAGCAGAGCTTAGTCACCCTAAATCTCTGATACTATTTTTGGGCATGTCTTTGTTTTTGTGGAACTGAGCTCATTTTAATTAAGAGCTGTTTACGTTCAGAGGCCTCCATATCACTCAGATTAACATAAGAAAACATGCAAGAACCACATTAGACAAATCAACCCAAACCCAGCTCAGTGCTATAAATGCTGTTTAGACTTGGCTTCTTGAATTATAACCAGTTTCAAGTATTTCTCAAGGTGTCTTAACACCAAATCTCTTTGCTCAGGGAATCAAACTGTTTTCTGAGCCCCTCTTCGCTCCCTTAGCACTGAGGATTGTCTCATCCCATTTCATCTTGTTTGTCAGCTATTGAGTGCACAGGTCTGGTCCTGTCCACCCAAGCGAGACTACCTCATTGCCCAGATGTAGTGGTGTCACGTTTGAGGCATTTGTTGACAGTGTATGGTTTAAAGCTGTAATTAAGGGAATTGAAATGACAGTTTCCCCATTGGATAGAAGTTAATGATTTGGAGAAACTTTGTCAATGCTGCTTTCTACATGGACTCTTCATGCTAGTCGGGAAAGGTCAAATATTTTCCTTCAGCAATAAATTTACAAATCCTGTCAGACTCAGACCACTACAATACATTTGCTCTAAGGTTCCCTCACACTTGCAGATCAGTGCAGGTTTCTTGGTATATTGGAAACCGGCAGTCTGTCCAGATATTGCATCCCACCCCCACCCATTGACTGCGTTTTGCCCGTTACTGCACATGATCAGCCCACTCAGCAGCAAAGTAATAGATTCTGATGAGGAGTGTTTTATAACACTAAACACACAAGTCATGCTTTGACTTCCATTATCCTAAGCTACCACATGCAGGGTAACCCAACACACTCCCTATCCTTGATTTAACCCCCAAAATGTGTTGTGTACTGTTTAGTCCTCCCCTGGACCATCCAGATCTATTAGATCCATTGCACCTCTAAGAGGTCAATATACAAAAAATTGCCACTTTAAATGGAATTATCCACACAGTTCACAACACTGGACTGGTTTGATTAAAGAATAAAACAAGTTTATTTAACTACACAGAGAGAGGTTTTAAATGAGTAAAGTAATGAGGCATTAAAGTAAGAAATGGTTACCAGAAAAATAAAGATAATTTTTTTTCTAAACGTAACTAGGCTTATGAAGTCCCTTCCCACAAGTACCAGTAACATTGCTGCCCACACTCTCAGGTCAAGATCTGCTTCCATAGTCCAACAGCTGTTTTCTTATAATCTTAGGTGAAAGAGAGAGATGAGTAGGAGAGAATTTGGCATGGTTTTGCCCCTCACTTTTATAGTTATCACCCTTTGAAAAGTGTTTGCTCAAGCTTGACCCTTAGGTAAAGTTCTTTCTTTCTGAGAGCAAGGAGACATGGAGTCTGATGTAGGAAGGAGGCTTTGTGCTGTTTTTTTTTCACCTGGGGATGCTGAAATTCTTCTTTCTTCCCCCTCTTGTCCTCTGTGGCCTTTGTTTACAGATGATATGCTATTTGAGGAAACATGACAGGCCTGCTTGGCCAGCGCTACTTAATCAGGGCTACGTGAATTGGAACATGTGCCTTTAACACCCTACAGGGGGATTTCATAACTTTACACAGAATGTTGCTACGTAAATTTCAATATGATAGTGTTGATCAGTGAATTATTACTTTTCAGCAGTTCTGTCACAAAGCATATCTGTCTGTGTTGCACACAGCTGTGGTGGCCTAGCTTATAAGTATTCTTGTTCTCTTTTCAGTTCCTATTAACTCTGGGTAGATGAGAGAATGGCCAGCCTTCTGGCAGAGACCAAAAGGAGCTGCCACCCTGAGACCATCCAGGGAAATGGAAACCAGACAGTTACCTGTGGAGTAAGAGCAAATAGAAGTTTGCTAAATATTGAGGGATGGCTGCAAAGACTCTTGTCAGCATGAGGTGGGTCTCTGAGAACAGTCCTTTGCATCTATGTGAGGCATGATAAGCTTGGGGGAGTCCTTTGTCCCCTCTCAAGAAGCCTATGGAGTCTTCCTGAAGTATGATAACTATGTGAAGAGCAACTTAACTAACCAGACATGCCTTAGTCCTCAACTCTCTTCCTTCTACATCACTGGGTGAGCATCCCTGGTCATACCACTCTAGTCCTCCTCTCTACCAACTCTGGCTTGCTTCAGAGGATGTGAACAGGGGGACCCGAGAGTAGCCCTTGGCCCGTGTGTCTGCTCACCAGGGTGCACCACTCAGGGCAGGTGGAGGGTCCAGGGCTGATGTGCTCTGTCCTGGGTCCTGCTCCCTGAGGTCTGTGCTGGCCTCATACCTGGACCCCGCAACCTGGGAGGCTCTTATGGACTGTGAACAGTCAAAGGGTAGTAGGGAGCTGAGGGGCAGCTGGAGACCTGCGACCCCAAGCAGCAGAAAGGCAAGATGCAGACGCTTTGTGGCTGCCTGTACCATGACATCAGCTAGTGCAGCAGTCACTTCACCTTGCCTGACTCTGGCTTTTGGCCTCTGACATGACCATGGGCCAGGGCCCTGGAGGAGAGGAGGCAGGGCTGGCAGTTCACTGAGGAGGAGCAGGGGGTAGAGCCACAGCGAGGGGCAGGGCCTCATGGCAAGGGGGGTTGCAGCTGGCATCATTTACGGTCTCATCCCTCCCCACCAGAAATGGCTGGCTGTGCCCACTGCTGACCACCTGGTGTTACTGTTTTTTTTTCTGAGAAACACTGTGTGCATTACTTTGACTGGCCACTTGGTGTCACCGCTGCTCCATGGAAGAGACAGTTAATGCATTACCCCAGACTAGCCTACAGTGTCTCTGCTGCTCCTAAGTAAACAGTCTGTGCATGACTCTGACTGGGGACCCACGGGTGTGTCCGCTGCTCCAGGCAGATGCAGTCTGTGATTTACCTTGACTGGCCACTGGGTGTCACTGCTGCTCCAGGGAACACCACCAGTGCATTACCTTGACTGGCCTCTAAGGGTTTGGCTACATTTGCAGCTGTACAGCGCTGTGAGTTAAAGGTGTCTTCGTACAGCTGTGTAGGGAAAGTGCTTCAGTGTGGCCACACTGACAGCAACCAGCGCTGCAGTGTGGCCACATTTGCAGCAGTGTTGGGAGTGGTGCATTATGGGCAGCTATCCCAGCATTCAAGTGGCTGCAGGGCCGGTGCAACCATTTAGGCGACCTAGGCGGTCGCCTAGGACACTGGGATTTGAGGGGCGCCATTTTCTTCGGCAGTGACCGTGGTGGCCGGATCTTCGGCCGCCCAGGTCCCCACCGGCATTTAGGCGGAGGGAGCTGGGGCAGGGGGGGACAGGGAGGGCCACCTGCAGCAAGTAAGGTGGGGGTGTGGCACTCAGTGGAACTCCCTGCCCGAGCTCACCCCTGCTCCGCCTCCTCCTTGAGCATGCCGTGGTTGCTTCACTTCTCCCGCCTCCCAGGCTTGCGGCGCCTAAGCTGATTGGCACTACAAGCCTGGGAGGCAGGAGAAGTGAAGCAGCCATGGCATGCTCGGGGAAGAGGTGAAGCAGGGGTGAGCTGCTTCACTTCTCCTGCCTCCCAGGCTTGTGGCGCCAATCAGCTTAGGCGCCGCAAGCCTGGGAGGCAGGAGAAGTGAAGCAGCCATGGCATGCTCGGGGAAGAGGTGAAGCAGGGGTGAGCTGCTTCACTTCTCCTGCCTCCCAGGCTTGTGGTGCCAATCAGCTTAGGCGCCGCAAGCCTGGGAGACAGGAGAAGTGAAGCAGCCACGGTGTGCTCAGGGTGCTCGTGCACGGAGCAGGGTGAGCTGGGGTGTGCCTCCGGGTGCGGGGTGGGGAGCTGCCGCAAGGGGGGCACCTCTGGGCAGGGTGGGGGAGCTGCTGTGCAGAGAGGGGCACATGTGCCTCAGGGCAGCGGCGCAGGGGGGGCGCAGGGTGGAAGTTTTGCCTAGCGTGCAAAACATCCTTGCACCAGCCCTGAGTGGCTGCAACGTGCTTTTCAAAAGAGGGGGGTGGTGTGGAGTGTGACAGGGAGCGTGGGGGAGAGAGAGAGTGGATTTTTGGAGCCGACACTGCGTCAGCTCCCTGCCTTGCAAATCCCAACCACTTCCCCCACCCCTCTCTCATTCACTCTTAGGCCTTGTCCACACTACGCTGTTAAACCGATTTTAACAGCGTTAAATTGATTTAACACTGCACCCGTCCACACTACACTGCTCTTTATATCGATGTAAAGGGCTCTTTAAATCGATTTCTGTACTCCTACAAAACGAGAGGAGTAACGCTAAAATTGATATTACTGTATCAATTTAGGATTAGTGTGGACGCAAATCGACGTTATTGGCCTCATTATTTTACAGTAGCTACCCACAGTGCACCGCTCCAGAAATCGACACTAGCCTTGGACCACGGATGCACACCACCGAATTAATGTGCCTCGTGTGGACGCGCACAATCGACTTTATACTATCTGTTTTATAAAATCGGTTTAAGCTAATTCGAATTTATCCTGTAGTGTAGACGTACCTTTAAATGCAAACAGCCTTCAGACCAGATAAGCAGCTGCTCTGACGGACTCCCTCCCTCCCCGCCCCCACAGTGCTGTTTCTCTCCTCAAGCAAACACTAGCTGTGGACATTCCCTGTCTTCCTCTGCTCCAGCAAACAATTTCTGTGTTTGTTTTTTAGATAAGCAGCTCCGGGAGCCCCAAGTTCACAACAAAACAGAGTTCTTTAGTTAAAAGCATTATGGGAAAATTCCGGAGGTCAGTTACAGTATAGTAAGATTAATCACTGTTTACACTGGCACTCCAGCGCTGCTGCACCAGCGCTGTTCTCTTTATTCTTCTCGTCCATGTGGAGTACAACCAGTGCTGTAGCCAGGGAGATACAGCGCTGTATGTGCCTTGCCAGTGTGGACGGGGAGTAAGTTACGGCACTGTAAAGCCACCACCAGTGCTCTAACTCTCAAGTGTAGCCAAGACCTAAGATAAATGTCTGGTAAAGGCTGAGTACAGACTCCTGCTTCCCTCTAGCTGCAGCTTGGTTTCTGATAATAGGTTTCCTGCTCATTCTGGATGCAGGGGGAGAATTTCCCCATCTTAGGAGTAGCTGATCTCCCAGGGCAGGGTGCAGGGTGCAGCATGTTCTCCTGAGCAGAGGCCATCCATTGGGTATCTGGGAAGTGGACAGGCAAAGCCCGCCCACTGCTAAAGGATCCTCCCCCAGCCTAAGGGGAGGAACCACAGGGCCACAGAACCCACTGAATGCGGGGGACAACTAATAAAAGAACAGGGACAGGAGTGAGGTCAAAGGGTTAGAAGGAGGGATCCTAACGGGGACACCGAGCAGAGAACCCCGGACAGCGCCCACTGCTCCTCGAAGGTGTCAAGGGAGCCAGTGGACGCCGCCCAGAGGAACTCCGCCCGGATGCGTGATCGGACCATGGAGCGGAAGCAAGCCCCACAGTCACCGGAGTCTCCGTCGGCCAACCTCCCCTCCCTGGTCGCGTGTATGGCCTTTTTCGCCAGGGCGAGGAGGAGGTTGACCAGGAGGTCCCGGGACTTCGTGGGGCCACGGATAGGGAGTGCATACAGAAGGAGGTGAGGGGAAAAGTGTAACCAAAAACGCAAGAGGATGGCCGTGAGGAGCCGGTGTAGGGGCTGCAACCTGGCACACTCCAAGTACACGTGCGCCAGGGTCTCCCTCACGCCGCAGAAGGGGCAGGTGTCCGGGACAGGGGTAAACCGCGCCAAGTACACGCCCGTGCTCACGGCCCCATGGAGGAGCCGCCAACTGATATCCCCAGTGGGCCGTGGGACCAGGGTGGAGTAGAGGCTGGCCCACCGGGGCTCCTCACCCTCCAGAGGTGGCAGGAGGTCCCGCCACTTCGTATCAGGTTGAGCAGAGGCCAGGAAGGTGATTACAAGTGCTGAATTTGTTCTTCCTTCATGACTTCTAATGTGTTGGCCAACATACTCTCTCTCTTTGCCTGTTGGTCTACAGCCTCCCTTCATAGACATGTTCACCTGCATGTGTCCAGTGGTGATTGAGACATAGATGTCTTCAGCTCTCTGTGCAGATCTGCTGGGGGGGTGGGGACCACAAAGAGGACTTAAAGTTGCTGCTGTTGCTTCTCACGAGTGCTTTAGTGCAGTGTGCCTTGATGCAGCAGGGAATTGTAGTCTCTTACCTTTGTTTGCAGAATGTGGTGTCCCATCTGGTAGTTGGTGCAGCTGGAGATGTGATTAAAAATACATAAATACATCATATTGACAAGTTAGCAAAGACCCACTTAGGTGTTGAAAATGTATTCCCCAGAATGTCCCCCTTCCCCTGTATCTTCCACTATCCCACCCCTACTGTGTTATGCTTATAAGAAGCACACAGGATCTTTTTCAGGGGAAAAGGCAATATGCCACATTTATTGGAGATACAACAATTAGCATATGCATGCAATCACACACACACTGTCCCACCAGTAGATGTTGTAGTTACCAGTACAGAGTCTGAAGCAACCTAGTGGCCGGCTAGGTTGATCATGGATAGGGAGGAGCCAGGTTCTGTCGGTTGTGACACGATGCTCTGGGGAAGTCTTGGCAAGATGAACCCAAAATTTAATGGCAAAACATCCTGTTTATATAGTGATCTAACTTAATTGGGACCAATGAGTTTTGCATTGTCATGCTGTAATCAATTGTCATTTGATGAATGCTTGTTTTCTAAAATTGTTCTTATTTCTTATTTTATTCCTTCATCAGTCTCTTGGGGAGTTACCCCATGCTGGTTTTGATCACAACTGTCTTGTCCCAGTTGATAGGTGTTTGCCTTATTTTTTAAAGTCATCAATCTGCGCTCCTTTGACATCTCAATAGGGGCACGTTGTAATCTCCTGGCACCTTTATGTCTGTCCTCCCTAGAACATTTGGTCTGGTGATGGCCTTCACATTTATTTTCTAACACACACACTCCTCATTCATGCACAAAACAGGATTGCTTTACACAGAATATTTGAACAGGAACATCAAATTGCAATGCATTCTTTTACTTATTTCAAAATGCTAATTTTAAACCTGCAACAAAGCGGTGACCCTAAAGGTCTATTACTGCCTTGAAATCAGCTTCAGACACAAGATTCTGGCTGGAAGGAGGAGGAGGATGTAATCCTTAACCTTCTACAGATGGGGAAACAAGCACTGTTTCTATATTCTGTGGTGTGAACCATCACACCACAGAATATAGAAAATTTTAACAACATATAACTCTGAGTTCTTTAGTATCTCACTCATGCTTATCACACTGGCAGCCTACTCTAAGGAGTAAGGATGTATTCTGATAGGTTGGTAGTGTTTTTTTAAATAAAAATGTGTGGTGGTAAACTATGCATTCTAGCATCTCTAACTCCAACACACCTTTGCATAACAATGCAACTTAATCTCTGTAATAATGTATAGAAAGGTCTGTTTCTCCATTTGTACCGTCACAGCAGGTTTTTTTACATCACAAACTACTAAACATGTGGGAGGAGGGAGCAGGCTACTCCCCTCTCCCTTCACTCTGGACCACATGTGCCATGCTGGAGGAAAGATATCCCAGGATTTTTGCAGGTACTTTGCCCCATCTCTCTGTTGATATGGCACAGCACGGCCAAAGCACTAAGCAGGGGGTTGGATCAAGGAGAAAAAGGTAGGGAGGTGGCATGGGAGATGGGAGTGTCTTGTGCTTTCTCCCACCGTGGAGTGAGGAGCCAGAAATTTCTAGCTGCCAGGGGGTGGTGAGAAGCACAAGCTGCTATGAGATGTGCCCTCTATATGTGCAACAGCGAGTCACAGAGGGAGCATCCCTGAATTGTGCTGCCAGTGGGAGCAGCCAACCTCACAATGAGGGGTATCAGTGACACCTCCCATGACTGGGGACAGCAGGTTATAGTGGAGCACCCTTAGCCATCCTCCTCCCCCCATCAACTTTGCTTTCCCTCCTTTGCTTATGTGCCTCAGTTTCCTCCTCTGAAACCACTTACTCTCTTGCTCTTACCCACTACCCAGCACTCTTACCCTCCTCCACTCACCTAAAGCCCCCTAATCCTTCTCATTCCCTCCCCCTGGGGCACCTGCAGCCCAATCCTCCTCATCCAAAATCGTCTACTCTCTCCTATCCCCTCTGCTTCTGCCCACTCCCATGCCCCCTGACCGGGTACTAAAGCAACCTGTCCCCACTTCAACTGAGATGGGCCTAGCCACAACCAGACACCCCAAAACTGCCAGAAGCCCCGAATCCCTCTGCTTATCCCCCATATCTCCCACCTGCCCCCACCCATTGCCCCTCAGCCTCAATCTTGCTCAGGACTCCACTCCCATAAGACCCTCGCCGACCCTCGGTGCACAGCCACAGCCCCCACTATAGCCATGTGCCCAGCTGGGGGGGAGGAGGCGGAGGGAAGGAATGAAACAGAGGCTTATGGGAGTTGTAGTGTGCGTCGGCCTACCGCGGAATCAGCGGCACCGTAGGAGAGGCGGGGTCCGGTGCCCGCTACTCGCAGCGGCTAGGGCGGGAGGCGCTTTCGGCATTACAGCTTCCGTTTGCAGAACGGGGCCGGAAACGGAAGCTGTTGGAAGAGGAATGATATCAGCTGTCTGGACGCCAACCAGGGAACTCGGCTTCGTTCTGCGTGAGTCGCTCCCATCGTGAGCGACGTATCCTGGGAGTTGTGGTTTTCAAAGTGCTGCCGCCGCCTTGGGTGTGTTTGGCACCGGTGTAACCGGCACGCCCAGCCTGCCATGGGCCGCACCCGTCCCCCCGCATCTCCCAGCCCGCACGGACCCACGTTCCCCTGCGCCCTCAGCGCGACGCGACCTTCCCCAACCCCCCCCCACACCTCGGCCCCCAACCCACCACGCGCCCCTGTCCCCCCTGCACCTCCCATCTGCTGTGACCTTCCCCGGGCCGCCCCACAGCCTTCCGCAGCCCACCCCGCGCACCCCTAGGGCGCCGCGACGTTCCCCAACTGCCCCCTCATACACCGAGCCCACCACAACCTTCCTTATCCCCCCCACACCCAACCTTCCCCAACCTGCATCCCCAGTCCCCAACCCCCCCCAACCTACAACCTTCTCCAACCCGCACCCCCATTCTTTTAGCCCAAACCAACCCGCCCCCGTCTATTTCTCCATCCTTTGGGCACCTCAATCCTCCTTTCTTGTCCCTCCAACACCTCCCAGGCCACCCCAACTTGCACCCCATCCCTACCTTTCCTCCATCTATGCCTCTTCCCATAGCAACCCCTCAGCCCCCATTTCTTACCAACACCCTCCAGCCTGCAACAACCTTCCCCAACCCACAAGCCCTGTATCCCTCAGTTCATTCCTCCACTCATGGGACTCCATAGCCACAGTCTATCTCCAACATCCTCCCAGCTCACAACAACCTGTGCCTCTATCCATGCCTCCCTCCCAACACTCCCAGCCCAACACAACCTGCACCCCACTCTGTCCCTAGATCTGTGGGCCCCCAGTGCCCTTTTGTCCTTTCTCCAACATGCATCCCTATCCCTACCTTACTCCCCCCCTCCCTCCCTCCATCCATGGGGCCCCTCAGCCCTTCTCTCTCCTTCCTCCACAACACAAACCCTTCATAGGACATGGGCAGGGATGCTAGGTATACATCCCCACAGGCCAGGTCTCGGGAGCCATGGAGAAGTAGGAGTGGACGAAAAACATGCGGAGTAGTGGATGGTAAAGTGGAGTGGTGACTGGGATCAGTCTCTGTTCATCGAGTGGGACTGGAGAGGGAGGCAGGAATGAGGGCAAGATTAAAGGCACCAGTAGAGCTCTGTATAATGATAGTTCTTGTTTGGCTTTATTAGTTTGCAGAGGAATCGTCCAGGAGCTCTAGCCAGATAAGAATATGGCAGAAATGGACCTGAGCAGCCTGGACATCCTTCTAAGGATACATAAACAGTCCTCATATTTCTGCCTTCTGCATCGCTGGCTGTGAGTCAGTGCTTTCGATTCCTCATCTATGCTCACTGTGGTACTCTTCAAAGGCCATGTGCTTCCTTGGGTGCGGGGCTCTGTTAGATTACGGCTGAGGTGGGGCCAGAGTCTGCTGTACAGAGTGATTATTTTGGGTGCAGTTGCAAGGAGTGCTTTTTAGTTGTAGTGCTCAAGGGCAAATGGGGGGGGGAAGGTTCGGAGCGGAACCCTGCTGTGTGGGAGGGGTGAAAAGAATAGCCTAAGCGAAGTTGTCCATTGAGATAACTTTCTTTGTTTTTCCTTCTTGTGCCGGGTTTAGTACCAAGGGAAAAGAAATCAAACATCAGAGTTTACTTTCCTCATCGGATGGAAAGCGAGCGAGAGCAGTGAGCCTGCGAGCATTGTTGATGCAAGTGAAGAGCCGTCCGGTTGGCAGTTGCTACTGTCAGTGAGATACATGTCTGGTTTCGAGAGGGCTTTGCTCATGACCCGCCTGGCTCCAGATAGGGCCGCCCCATTGACTGGGGCTGGGTTTGTGAGAAACGCTTCCTGACCAGCTGTGCTTACGAGAGAGACAAGATCCCCATTTTCAGGGGCTGCTCAGTTCTCTGGCCAGAAGCGGTGTGTCCTCCACAGCAGAAGGTTGCATCTAGGAGGATGACTCCAGGTAGTGAATTGCTTTCCTTCCTCCCACCTCTCTCTCTTTCTCTCCCCGCCCCTCCACAGTGTTGGCCAACTTTCTCACTCTCTTCCCTCTCCTCTTCTCATGCCGTTTCCCTTCGTAAGACATGGGCAGGTGTGCTAGGTGTGCATTCCTACAGGCTAGGTCTCGGGATCCATGGAGAAGTAGAAGCTGACAATAATCATGCATAGCAGTGGCTGTTGGTGTTAACTCGGTCTCTGTTGATGGAGTGGGGCCGAGGTAGATGGGATTGGAGAGGGAGGCTGGGATGAGGGCACCAAGATTCGAAGCACCAATAGAGCTTTGTGTAGTGATGGCTCATGCTTGGGTTTGCAGCTGTGTTTCCAGAGGAATCTTCCAGGAGCCCTAGACCAAGGAGAAAGTGGCAGAAGTGGACATGAACAGACTAGACATCCTTCTAAGGACACATGAACAGTTCTCATCTTTCTGACTCCCACGTAACTGGCTGTGAGTAAGCGGTCAGTGGTCTGAATTCCTCATCTGCGCTCACTGTAGTACTCTTCACAGGCCTTGTGCTTCCTCGCTGGGTGCAGGACTCTGTGAGATTACGTCTGGGGAGGGGCCAGAGTCTGCTGTGCAGAGTGATTATTTTGGGTGCTGTTGCAAGGGGTGCTTTTTGGTTGTAATGCTAAAGGTGTGATGGGGAGGGCGGAGCTCGGTCGTGTGGGTGAGACAAAAAGAAGAGCCTATGAGACGTTGCCTACTGAGATGGTAACATGCTTGTTTTTTCCCCGCTTGTGCCGGGTTTAGTACCAAGGAGAAAAAAGTCAAGTGTCACAGTCTACTGCCCTCGTGCAATGTAAAGTGAGCGAGAGCAGCGAGCCTGTGAGCGCTGTTGATGCCAGGCAAGATCTGAGCAGATGCCACTCTCAATGAGATAAGTGTCTGTCATAACTCTCCTACTCAGATCTGAACCTTAGAGTTCAGAACATGAGAAGCTAGCATGAAACCTCCAAACTTAATTACCAGCTTGGATCTGATATCGCTGCCACCAGCCAGAATTCCAGTGTCTGGCTCACTCTGGTCTCCCCAAAACCTTCCCTGGGGAACCCCCAAGACTCAGATGCCCTGAGTCTCACCACAAAGGGAAATAACCCACTTCCCTTCCCCCTCTTTACCTCCTCCCAGATTTCCCCGCCCTGGGTACTCTAGGAATTCCCTGCTTCAAGTCCTTGAAACACAAGTACCGAGAGATCAATCTCTCTCTCCCCTCACCGAGAGGGTATGCAAAGTCAGGCTTAGTAAATCTAACACAAAGAGACTCTCTTTCCCCCTGTCTTCTTCCTCCCACCAATTCCCTGGTGAGCTGCAGACACAATCCCCTTGAGCCCCCACTAAAAAAAAAAAATCCACAGGTCTTAAAAAGAAAGCTTTATATAAAAAGGAAGAAAAAGACATAAAATGGTCTCTGTATCAAGGTGACAATATACAGGGTCAATTGCTTAAAAGAAAAAAATGAATAAATAGCCTTATCCAAACAGAATACAATTTAATACATTCCAGCAACTACACACATGTAAATGCAAAAAAACAATATAAACCTATTGTCTTTCTATCTTTGTACTTACAACTTGGAAACAGAAAATTAGAAAGCCTGGAGATAGAAAGATCACTCTCAGAGCCCAGAAAAAGAAGAGACCAAGAACAAAGGACTCACACCCAAAACTTCCCTCCACCCAGATTTGAAAAAGTCTTGTTTCCTGATTGGTCCTCTGGTCAGGTGTTTGGTTCCCTTTGTTAACCCTTCGCAGGTAAAAGATCATTAACCCTTAGCTATCTGTTTATGACAGTGTCTTGTTTGGTGATCGCTGTGCTTGTGGCCCACCTCGGTCCTGCTAGGGCCGCCCCATTGGCTGGGGCTGGGTTTGTAAGAAATGCTTCCTGACCAGCTGTGCTTACGAGAGAGACAAGGTCCCCGTTTTCAGGGGCTGCTCATTTCTCTGGCCCAGAGCAGTGTGTCCTCCACAGCAGAAGGTTGCATCTAGGAGGATGACTCCAGGTGGTGAGTTGCTTGCCTTCCTCCCTCCTTTTTCTCTCTCTCTCTTCTCTTCTCTAGTACGTTGGCCAACACACACCCTCTATCTCTCTGTGTCTGTCCTTGCCTTTCCTTGTGCTGTCTCCCTTTGTAAGACACGGGCAGGCATGCTAGGTTTGCATCCCCAGAGGCCAGATCTCGGGAGCCATGGAGAGGTAGGAGCGGATGAAAAGCATGCGGGGCAGCGGACGCTAAAGTGGAGCTGTGACTGTCTGTGTTTATTCGGTCTCCATTCGTCGAGTGGGGCTGATGTAGATGGGACTGGAGCGGGAGGCTGGGATGAGGGCAAGATTTAACGCACTGGTAGATCTCTGTGTAGTGATCGTTCTTGCTTGGCTTTATTAGTTTGCAGAGGAATCATCCAGGAGCCCAACCGGACAAGAATATGGCAGAAGTGGACCTGAGCAGCCTCGACATCCTTCTAAGGAGACACGAATAGTCCTCATGTTTCCGCTTTCTGCATCACGGGCTATGAGTAAGAGGTCAGTGCTTTGAATTCCTGATCTGTAGTCGCTGTAGTTTTCTTCACAGGCCATGTCCTTCCTCGTTGGGTACGAGGCTCCTGGATTAAGGCTGGAGAAGGCACAAGAGTCTCTGAGGAAAGTGAGTATTTTGGGTGCCGTTACAATGGGTGCCTTCTTGTTGCAGTTGTAACGTAGTAATGGGAGATGGGTTGAGGGCTGAGCGGTGGGATATGGGAGATGTGAAATGAAGAGGCTGGGTGACATTGCAGACAGAGATGCTAATTTGTTTTTGTTTTTTCCCCCGTCTGCTGCATTTAGTACCAAGGAAAATGAAGTCGCGCATCAAAGTCTACTGCTCTGATGCGATGGAAAGCGAGCAAGAGCGTCGAGACTCTGACCATTGTTGATGCCACGCAAAAGCTGTCCATCTGGAAGCCGAGGAGATGCTGCTGTCAGCGAGATAAGTGTCTGGTTTGGGGAGGGCTCTGCTCACGCCCAACCCGAGTCCAGGTAGGGAAGCCCAGTACGGTAAGGCTGGGTTTGTATGAAAAGGTTCCTGACTAGCTGTGGTCACGAGGGAGAAAAGGTCCCTGTTTTCAGAGGTTGCTCATTTTTCTGGTCAGGAACAGTGTCTCCTGCACAGGGGGAGGTTGGATCCAGGAGGATGACTCAGGTGGTGAGTTGCTTGCTTTCCTCCCATTTGTCTCTCCCTTCTCTAGTGTGTTGGCCAACTTTCTCACTCTCTTCCCTCTCCTCTCCTCGTGTCGTCTCACTTCCTAAGACACGGGCAGACATGTTAGGTGCGCATCCCTACAGGCTAGGTCTCGGGATCCATGGAGTAGCGGGAGCTGACGAAAATCATGCGTAGCAGTGGCTGTTGGTGTTAACTCTGTCTCTGTTGATGGAGTGGGGCTGAGGTAGATTGGGTTGGAGAGGGATGCCAGGTTGAGGGCAAGATTCGAAGCACCAGTAGAGCTTTGTGTAGTGATGGCTCATGCTTGGCTTTTGCAGCTGCTCTTCCAAAGCAATTTTCCAGGAGTCCTAGACTGAGGAGAAAGTGGCAGAAGTGGACATGAACAATCCTCAGCTTTCTGACTCCCGCACAACTGGCTGTGAGTAAGCAGTCAGTGGTCTGAATTCCTCATCTGTGCTCGCTGTAGTACTCTTCTCAGGCCTTGTGCTTCCTCGTTGAGTGCGAGGCTCTGTCAGATTACGCTGGCGAGGGGCCAGAGTCTGCTGTGCAGAGTGATTGTTTCGGGTGCCGTTGGAAGGGGTGCTTTTTAGTTGTTGTGCTAAAGACGTAATGGGGGGGAGGGTTTGGGGCGGAGTACTGCCGCGTGGGAGAGGTGAATAGAACGTTTCCCACTCTGATGATAACTGTGATTAATGTGCATAAATATTTGTTAGGCCTCAACCTTCTGGAAATTGTGTGAAGCGAGTACAGATGAATCCTGCAAGAATAGGTGTAATCTAACTAGGAAGCTTTGTAGAGTAAAAAGGAAACTCTGTAAAGGTAGATACAGACCTGTGGTTACTATGCTCTGCAACCAAATACCTCTTGAATCTCATTTGAGCATTTTTGAGTCTAGAAAATTAAACACTATTAGCCCCATAGAAAAGAGATGACCTGAGCACAGGTGCACAGTTCATAAGATCAAGACAACTGCACATACCACACGGAAACATTTGGCCGCCTTCATTGATTGATGTGTTTTGAAACATGGCCAGCAAATACCATATAAATAAGATGCAGGGGCGCAAGTGTGTTTGTGTGTGTGTGTGTGTGTGTGCGTGTGTGCGTTGGCCTAAAAGAGGTCACTCTTTGTCAGGCTCATATACACCCCTTGAACCAAAGGGACTTGCTCTTCACTGACTGACTATGCCTGGCAGTGCAGGAAATGGTCAACTGAAGGTAATGTATCTTTGGAAGAACTCAGGGTAAGTTTTTAAAGTGAAGAGGTCTGGTTATGCTCGTGCTGGTTAATCTTAAGTCTGTATTAATACTATAGTTTAGTTATATTAGTAAATTGTTGAAGTTGTTTAAAGATTGTAATAGTCAATAGTTGATCAATATATAATAACTGTATATGTTTTTGTGCCTTTCTGGGAATGGGTACAGTGCTGGTGAACCTAGTAGCTTTGCATGTCGCTGTGCCTGTCTTTTATATAAGTTACCATCATAAAAGTCAATAAATGCTTATAAGTTGTTATACAAAGTTATAGGTAGGTTAAGGTTAGTAAAATATAGTTAGTCCATGTATTAATATTGCATATAGAATTGTATTTGTTGGGGTGGGTGCAGTACATGTAAGGTTACTAGGCAATCAGTAATAGTAGCATTGCATGCGCTTGTAACTATTTTCAATATTATTTACCTTTTATATGTGCACTTATAGGAATAGGCAGTTATTGCATAATATTACTTGTACTTGTGCTTGTCTCCAGTATAATTTGCAATTTGTATTAATCCTCACTCAGTGCTGGTCTTTAATTCTGTTTTTCTTATTCTGTCTGTGTTGCCTTTATAGTCATAAGTCATTAAAAACCTTTCTGGAGGAATAATTAATTGCTTAGTTTCTGTTTTGCAGACACTATTCAGCCTCTTTACATCTGTGTTGGGTGGTGGGAAGTAGCGATCACCCAGAGCCCCACTAGGACCCTGACGTGAGCCCCCCTAGGGCTCTGACATCTGCCTCCTCCTTCCATTAATCTCCACAATAACTTTGTTTTTCCTTCTTGTGCTGGGTTTAGTACCCAGGGAAAAGAAATCAAACGTCAGTCTACTGCCCTCGTGCGATGTAAAGCGAGTGAGAGCAGTGAGCCCACGAGCATGGTTGATGCACGTGAGGAGCCATCCAGTTGGCAGTGGAGCAGTTGCTGTGTCTGTGAGATGAGTGTCTGGTTTGGTGAGTGCTCTGCTCAGGGCCCCCCTGGCTCCAGGTAGGGTTGCCCCATTAGCTGGGCCTGGGTTTGTAAGAAGTGGTTCTTGACCAGCCATGCTTACAAGAAAGACAAGTCCCCATTTTCAGGGGATGCTCATTTCTCTGGCCAGGAGCGGTGTGTCTTCCGCAGCAGAAGTTTGCATCTAGGAGGATGACTCCTGGTGATGAGTTGCTTGCCTTCCTCCCACTTCTTTCTCTCTGTCTCTCGTTCTCTTTTCTAGTGCATTGGCCAGCTTTCTCACTCTCTTTCCTCTCCTCGTGCCATCTCCCTTTGTAAGACACGGGTAGGCTTGCTAGGTGTGCATCCCCAGAGTCCAGGTCTTGGGAACCATAGAGAAGTAGGAGCAGACGAAAAGCATGCGAGGCAGTGGGTGCTAAAGTGGAACTGTGACTATCTGCATTTACTTGGTCTCTGTTCATCGAGTAGGGCTGATGTAGACTGGACTGGAGAGGGCAGCAGGGATGAGGGCAAGATTTGCTTCCTCGTTGGGTACGGGGCTCTGTGAGATTACGGCTGGGGAGGGGCCAGAGTCTGCTGTGCAGAGTGATAATTTTGGGTGCTGTTGTAAGGAGTGCTTTTTGGTTGTAATGCTAATGGTGTAATGGAGAGTGTTGAGGGCGGAGAACTGCCATGTCACCATTTGCTACACCCACAATTTCCCATCCCTGGATCAATGGGAGAGGGATTTGTGACAGATGGCTTGGACTTTGTCAGAGTTTCAACCGGTGTTCCCTCTAATTTTTCCCACTCATGTGGAAGGAATTTTGTTATGTGCACCAATATGGAGGTGATGTCAGACATCACCTCCATATTGGTGCACATAACAAAATTCATGTGGCAGGGTGGGGCCAAGGGGTTCAGAGTGTGGGACGGGGCTCAGGGCTGGGGCAGAGTATTGGGGTGTGGGGGAGTGAGGGATACAGCTGGGGATGCAGGCTCTGGGGTGGGGCTGGGGATGAGGGACTCAGGGCTGGGGTGCAGGGGGTGAGGGCTCCATCTTGGGGTGTGGTCTCTGGGCTAGGGATGAGGGGTTTGTGGCCAGGCTGCCCTGGGACTACAGGAAGGGGGGGAGAGGACTCCCCGCAGCTCTCTCTCTCCGCAGCAGCACCTGGGCTGGGGGGAGAGGCACCTCTCCCTAACGCGGCAGCTCCAGGGCTGGGGCCACAGGATAGGTGCTTCTTCCCTGGCTGCAGCAGATCCGGGGCTGGGAGAGAGGCGTATCTCCCTGCTGCAGCCCTGAGTGCCTGCACAGTGCTTAATATGCTGCTGCGCAGCTTAGAGGGAACTTAGGTTCAGCTTGTGGGAAATCACTATCTTAAATGGTGACATTCATAAAATTTAGATTTTTCTAATTTAATGCACTTTTCATCTAAATTACCAAAATCTTGTTTTACTTGTGTGTAAATTTTAAAAAGAGGTTCCACAGGAGCAATGGCCATCTGCCCCTCCTCTGGTCTAGAGGTAGAGATTCTGGCCCACCAGCAATTCTAGCACCAATGAAGTCATGTGATCATAAAAATAGACTTGATAATGTTTTGTTTTTAATAATGTATTAAATATGGTAAATGAGAGTCACAGTAAAACCCTAGGAAGTGTTATAAGAAGATATGAAGGGTTTCAGAGTAGTAGCTACGTTAGTTTGTTTCCGCAAAAAGAACAGGAGTACTTGTGGCACCTTAGAGACTAAGACATTTATTGTAGTATAAGCTTTCATGGGCTACAGCCCGCTTAATCGGATATGAAGGTTTCTTGAGAATTAAAGAATTAAAAGGTATGAAACTCCCTTTCCTGGAGGTGGCCAGTTCAGGCAAGTGGAACAGCTGAGCAAACCAATTAGTGAACACCTCTGTGCAGATGTGTCACTTGTATGTACACACCTGAATGGAGGCTGTGAGTATTTAAAGAGCAGGGTGTATTGTGGGGGAGCGGGAAGGTGTCAGAAACTCATTATATCATTTCAGAGAGGGAAGAGCAGCCTTGTCTAGACCTTCCCCACCCTCCAGCCTTCCTTTTGCCCCTGTTACTGTACGTGATCAGCTTGCTCCAGCACCCTCAACAGGAAAGTAACAGGTTCTACTGGGGAACGTTTTATAACGCTACAGCAGCTGGGGGGCTCTTGCTGTGGCCCAGGTATGATGTTCCAGGCTGCAATCCTGTCTAGTGCGGGGCTGTGTCACCTGACCTGCAATGGGGGGTGTGCCTCACAAGGCCGGCGCTAGGGGTTTGAGCGCCCTAGGCGCATGGTAATTTCGCCGCCCCACGCGCTGGTCTCACGGCTCCGGTGGAGCTGCCGCAGTCGTGGCTGCAGGCGGTTGGCTGCTCTGCAGCTCTGGTGGAGCTGCCGCAGTCGTGCCTGCGGGAGGTCCACTGGAGCCACACGACTGCGGCAGCTCCACCGGAGCCGCCTGCCGCCCCCTCTGGCAAAACGCCGCCCACCAATAATCCTGGCGCCCTAGGCAATTGCCTAGGCCGCCTAAATGAAAGCGCCGGCCCTGGTGCCTCACCATGCTGCTCTGTTATAGCGCTGACTTGGGAGCTCACAAATAGGCTGTTGGCGTGCTGCTCCCCCCTCTCCTCCCAAGTGTCTGTGCATGGCTACAACTCTGATCCCAGAGCTTGTCAGCACTCACTAGTCACACTTTGCTTCCATCAGACCTGGGCTACCACATGCAGAGTGACCCCAACACACTCCCTGTCCTGAACTTTACGTCAAAAACGTGTTGTGCACTGTCCAGCCCTCTCTGGGACAGGCCAGATAGCTTAGGTCTGTTGTACCTCTAGGAGGTCAATGTACAAAAATCTGCCACCTTGTGGTTTATTCCATTTACAGTTCACAACACTGGATTAGTTTTGGTTCAAGAATAAACAAGTTTATTTAACTACATAGAGAGGTTTTAAGTGAACACAAGTAATAAGGCATTAAAGAAGAAATGGTTACAAGAAAAAATAAAGATAAAATGTTTTCTAAACTTAACAAACTAGGCTTGTGAAGTCCCTTCTTACAGGTTCCAGTAATTATTGCTGCCCAAAGTCTCAGGCCAGGATCTGCTTCCAGGATCCAGCAGCTGTTTCTCTGGTCATAGGTGAAAGGAAGATGAGGAGGGAGAGAGAACTTGGATGTTTTGCCCTTCACTTTTATAGCTCAGTCACCCTTTGAAAAACATTTTCCTGAGTGTTCACGTTAGGTGAAGTTCTTTCTTGCTGAGAGCAAGGAGACATGGATTTTGGTGGAAGAAGGAGGCTTTGTGCTGTTTCTGTTCATCCGTGTATGCTGCTTCTTTCTTCCCCCGCTTGTCCTCTGTGGAATCTGTTTACAGCTGAAATGCAAATTGAGGCAAACACATATCCCTTTCTTTAGGACAGGTGTGCTTGACCAGTTCCACCTAATCAGGCTACGTGAATTGGAACTTGTGCTTTTAATACCCTCTAGGTGGAATTTCATAACTTTACATAGACTGTAGCTACAGCCATTTTACCAAGATAGTACTGATCACTGAGTTTCAAATGCTTCCTCAGAGGCATATTTTGTCCAAAGATTGTTACAATAGTGTGTAGGGTGTGAATACAGGGGTGCATTTGGTCACAGCGGGCTGGGAATTATCCATTTGTGGAGGGCTCTCTAACCATACCCTTCCCTGGAAATTGCCAGACAATGAAGGGAAGGAGAGAATTCTTGCTCCAATTCCGAATTGCTGGAAATCCCAGGCTCGCTGGAATTTATCTGCTTCACCACAGCCCCTCGCTAGGTTCTCTAGGTGGCGTCTCATTGCTTCACATTAAAGCTGCTGCCCTTTGAGTCTTTATGTTCTGGGGTGTTTGTTGTCATGAGTGATTGCACCGGCTTGGGCAAGTGCTGGGCAAGGTGAGGGTTATAAAGTTCTGATGAAGTAAATAAAATTACTCTGTGACAAACAGTGGCATTTGTCCCTTAAAGTGTGAAATAGCAACCAGGGGTCACTGCTCAAATGCGGGGGAGGGGGATGGATGGACACACATGGCACTGTCCCACCTGCGACACCCCAGCATCTTGAGTCCCCAAATCCTTGTAGCTGCCATCACTCATTAACAGTGCCTCCTTCCACTCCTTACAGCAGTCCAGGCTGCAGAAAGTTGATGTGCAGGAGATCACAATATAGCGCATGGAGAGCCTGCAACAGAGCAACACCCTGGATAATGACTCCCTGGCCCCTCGTAGTCTCCCATGGGCTGGGGAGGATCCATCTTGGGGGAGGGTCTGTCTGCCCAAATGCAACCCAGAGGGAGGGTCTACACCTCCTATCAGGCTCAGTGAGATGCACTCTCTTGCCCCCCCGTGGTCTTCTATGAGTCATACAGGATCTGTCTGCCCCAGGCATGGTCCATGCCATGCTGAGGAGAGTTCATGCTGCCTGCCAGGCTCAAGGTGTCACTCCTCCCACATCTTCATGGGGAGTTTGGGGAGATTCTTGTTGCTGTAACGGGATCACAGAGCACGAGTGGCTGGTTGAGTATCTTCAGGGCTATGGGATCTGGACCCGAGAGGTGTGAACTTAGAGTCATGGCTTTGGATTCAAGAGAAAAGGGGCTGAGACTAGAGATGCCCAGAGACGCATTGTCACCCTACAGCTCCAGTACTGCAGCACCCAAAAGTCTCACTCAGGTCTGGGCCTCATTGTGTTGGGCGCTGCATGGAAAATTGGAGAGAAACAGATGTCTGGAGATGGATAGATGAGCATCTCTGGCATACAGAGGAGAGATGGAGAGGGGGATGGGGGGGGCATATGGAGGACAGATGGTGATGCTGCAGGCTGACAGGTTTGTGGGTTTGGTTGGTGGCTGATTGCCACAGCAGCTCCTGCCGCCATGTGCTGTGCTGTTTCTGATGCTGCTCTATCTCTTGCAGCCGGCACCAAGCAGAACCTGGCCACAGAGCACCACTACAGCCATGGCTACAGCAGGTGTCCTATATGCCTGAGCTGCTCAGGGACGAAAACGCATGTGGGCTCCTGGCTGCTGAACAACCTGCCCCACATCTCACCCTCTCCTGTTCCCAGAGTAGTCTGCTCACAACAGAAACCAAGACCAGCCCCCAACTGGCCTGGCGCCCACTGCCCCTAATGTGGAAAGCCTGATGTCTGGTGGGGGAAACATCTCAGCTGTAGTGTCAGGACTTACTATTACAAACGTCTCTCTGTCCCAGTTTCCAACCTGTTGCGGTTACTGACACCTACATGGCAAGTTTTTGCTGTCCTGCTGCAATTTGCTACCCCCACAATTCAGCGGGCCTGGGTCTAGGAGTAGTGATTTGTGACAGATGGGGTAGGTCTTGTTGCAATGTACTACTTCTGGGAAATCTCTATTTGAAATTGGGACACTCATGAAATTAGTTTTCTAACTGAATACATTTTTCTAAATTAGAAAACATTTGTGTTATTGATATCCAAATTTAATATAGAGATTTCATGGAGTAGGAAACTGACAGGGCAGACGCCATCCATCACCCATTGCTACTCCTGGACCAGGGCTGAGGCAACCAAGGAACTCAGGCACCATTGAAGTTATATGATCACAAATAATAGCCTGACATTAAAAAACAAAAAAAAAGTATTAAAATCTGTAATTTACTATGTCACAATAAAAACATAGGGGATGTTGTTATAATAATGAAACTAATGCTTTTGAAAAGTCAGTAAAAGGAATTAAACTACATTTACAGGAAATTATGATACACAATGGTCAACTCAAGCAATTAGAACAGCAAAAAAGACAACCCTGAGCTGTCACCTGCTAACCCTAATTCCAAACCCTAACTCCTATTCCCCTAACCTTTGACCCTAGCCCACACCACAACCAACCCTGACCCCTCCCTTCACGCTAGGCAACCCAACCCTGCACCCTAACCCTTCAACTAACCCTGATCCCCGATCATCACCCTATTATATCATAACACCCACCCTGCCTGTAACCCTAACCCCTTAACTCTAACCCACCTTTGAACCCAAACTCTTACACAACCTAATCCCTAAAGCTAATCCTAACCCTTGCATTAAGCACAACCCTCTAACCTGCCTCCAAGAATCCAAACCCCTCGCCTCCCCATAATCCAAATCTCCCTCTCAACCCCTAACCCTTTCCAAACCTAATCCACACACTAAACTTAACTCCCCCTTACCCTCACCCTAATCCAACCCCTAGACCCTGACCCTGTAATCCCAACCCTCAACCCCCAATTTCCCCCCTCCGTGGATGGCACCGTACTCTTCCCAGTGGGGGGGCTGACTTAGGCTAGAGAGAAAATTGGGGGCCTGCACTCCCCCTTGCCACAAGGCCCCACCCATCTCTATGACTCTGCTTCCTGCTGCTCTTAAGTGCCAGCGCTGCCCCGCCCTCTGCATTGCCCTTCTCATGGCCAGGTGGTGGCTAGAGCCGGCCACTGGGGAGTGACTGATGTGCTGGCTGGTGCCAGGAGATGGGCAGCTGGGCTGCTCCTGTCATCTTCTCCTGCTGCTGCTCTTGGCCCCTGGGGCTGCGGCTGATCCTCAGCTTCCCGCCGCCTTTTGACTGCTTGCAGCCCCCAAGAGCTGCCCGAGTAGGGGAACTTGGCTCTGGCAGAGCCCTCAGGGAGCATCAACCACAGGCGGCAGGCCCAGGAGCCTGGGGCAGAGTGGGTCTGTTTGGGTTGCTGTGGGGCACCCTGAACCCACCGCATGCTCTGGGCTGCACATAGTTAAGTGGGGACTTCTGCACTGCTGCTGGTGGCAGCCCTGTGATCAGAGCTGGGTGGCCAGAGGGCGAACCAGGTTGGCTACTGAAAAGTGTCTCCCCCATGGAGGAGCAGTGACACCCGGCGGCCAGTCAAGGTACTGCACAGTGTGGTGTTGTCCATGGAGCAGCGGTGACACCAGGTGGCCAGTTGGGGTAATGTACAGACGGTGTTTCCGTTGCAGCGACAGTGACACCCGGTGGTCAGTCAGGGTAATGCATAGAGCATGTTCCCCTTGGCACAGCAGTGACACCTGGTGGCCAGTCGAGATAATGCACAGAATATCTCCCATGAAGCAGCAGTGACACCGAGTGGCTAGTCAGGGTAATGCAGCGAGTATGTCTCCCTTGGAGGAGCAGGGACATCTGGTAGTCAGTCAGGGTAATGCACGAAGCACATTTCTTTGGCGCAGCAGTGCTATCTCGTGGTCACTCAGGATAATGCGCAGAGGTGTTCCCTTGGACCAGTAGTGACACCTAGTGGCCAGTCAGGATGATGCACAGACAGTGGGTCCCTAGGAGGAGCAGTGAAACCCAGTGGCCAAGTGGGATATGCCACAGAGCGTTTCCCATGGAGGAACAGTGACACCCAGTGGCCAATCTGGGTAATGCACAGAGCATGTTTTCTTGGCACAGCAGTGACACCCAGTGGCTTGTTGGGGTAATGCACAGAGTGGGTTTCTGTTGCAGCTACAGAGACACCCGGTGGTCAGTCGGGGTATTGCACAGAAGGTGTTTTGCTTGCACAGCACTGACACCCGGTGGTCAGTCAAGGTAATGCATCGGGGGGGTCTCCCATGGAGTAGCAGTGGCACCCAGTGACCAGTCAGGGTAATGCAGAATGGCCATCAGGTGCGGCATCAGTCTCTTGCCATTTGCTGGGGTGGGGGAGGTGAGGTGGGCTGGAGAAAAAAATTGAGAGACTGCAACCCCCTCATCACCTGGCTTCACCCACTTTGGGGCCATGCCTCTGCTCCTCAGTTAAAGGCCAGGCTCAGCTCCTCTCCCCCTGGTCAGGATTTACAGCAATATCACTCATTTAAAATAAAATAGTAAATGGGATTTAGTCCAAGTCCATATAAATAATCTAAATCTGCCCAAGTTTTAGTATTAAATCCCAAATCCTCTTAGCCCATCTGAAACCAAAAATCTAAAGCAAAATTTGAAACTGCAACCAATGCTTAATTTAAAACCCAAACATAAAGAAAACCTGATTTTGTTTTTAAAAATCAAAAAATAACAAATATCATAAAGTATCATAACAAAGTGATACAGCAGGATGCTAAAATAACATAAAATAAATAAGCCCTACTATTAAAACCACCTATAAAGCAATTGAATAGCTGAATACTGGCCAAATCTGTATAAAAATATGCAGAACTAGGTCAAAACCGGTATTGCATGTCAGACATTTCAATCCCGCAAACGTCAATTAAAAGCTCCACCTCAACTTTAAAAAAAACAATAAACCAAAACAGTCAGCCTTAAACAAACCCGTACAGAAGAGAAATTGAAGCTGTACCAACACTGGAAAAACTAAGTAATTTTCTAATTCTAACTTCTTGTTTCACTCAGGAGGGAAAGTGTTTTGTAGCCCCAGTAACCGTGCTGTCACGCTAGCCTTTCTTTCACTAAATAAGGTTTTTACTAAATATGAGTTGCCCTTAAAATTGTCTAACAGAAATTCTAATTGTATCTTTGCAATAATATCCCAAGTATGCAAGTACGTCCCCTCAGAGCAGCACCACATTCCTCAACTGCTAACGCAAGTGAGTTAAGTGGTAGTCTGCTAGAATCCCAAGTTGTTTATGCATTTGTGAATCCTGGGGCCTGAAGCTGACACCAGAAAGGTAAGTGAGAAAGCTTGGAGCTCTCCAACGTCACTTGCTGGAGAGGAGAGGGAATTGAGCGAGTGATGTACTAGCTAATTTAAATATCAACATTGTTCTCTGGCGGCAGCTTCCACTGGAGAGCAAGGGGAGTTGACTGAGCGCGGCAGTGTCTTATATGCATATTAAAAGCCAGAAGTTTGGGGCCATTGGGGTAAAATTTGAGTAAGTTTTGGGATTGGGATGCATATTTTTAGTGTAGCTTAATGGGAGCCTGCCTGGGCAGAGCCTGCCACTGACTGGGTGTGAGTCACCCTGAGCTGAAAGCCTGCTGCCCAACATGGAGAAGGAGCACTGAGCATGTCAAATCCCCAGCACTGTGTTTTTAGATGGCTTTGCAAGTAGAGTTTTGATCTGATCTTTTCTTGTGTCGTAAATGAGCTGTTGAGCCGTGTTAGTACCCATGTCCTGGGTGTGTTGGCGTGACCGCTGCTCAGGGTAAGTGATGGAAGAGTGGCAGAGATGGGGTGGACAGATGGTCGGATTTGAAGAGGACAGTCCTGATTTTTAGGTGGTTTTTTTATATAGGCTCCTATTACTGCCAATTCTGTCCCAATTTTTCACACTTGTTGTCTGGTCACCCTAGTGGGGGAGCAGTTGCGGTGCCTAGCAGGGCTAGGTGGGGCTGGTTAGTGCCCGCTGGGGAGTGTGAGACGTACTGCTCTGTTACGGGGGTGGAGGGGTGCTGACAGTCTGGCCACTTGAGAAAACCAGAGCTGCGGTGCTGGCTTGCCCGGCGTTTTCTGAAAGCTGATCTCCCATTGGGTCCTCACTAAGTGATGTTTTCTCACAGCTAATCTCCCATTGGGCTGTGCCTGGGTGACGCTTTCTGAAAGCAAAGCTGGGTGCAGCCGTCAGGCCCTTGTGCAGTCGGCGCTCAGCGCAGGCCTGCGAGAAGCAGATTGAGGCCGAGTGGTGTCGATTCCGGCTGCCCGGGCGGAGGAACGGAGACCCCCAGCAGCGGGCGCTGCCGTCCTCACTTGCGAAGCCGCAGAGCTCAGGGAGTTCACTGGTTGCACCTGCTTGTGTGCTAGTGTTTTCTGGCAGCCAATGGGCTGTCGCTAGGAGATGTTTTATGACTGAGCTGGCAGCCAATGAGCTGTCAGTGTCACTAGGTGATGGTTTCTGACCGAGCTGGCAGCCAATGGGCTGTCACTGCCTGGGGGTGGAAATTGCTGCTGCAGGCACCTGTGGCTCAGAAACTTCTCCAAGCCCCGGGACCGTTTGCAGTCGCTGAAGGGAGGCGGGAAATCTCCAGGCTGGAGTGAAGGATCCAGTGGGCAGCGAACCCGCCACAGGCCCATGGGCACAGCCACTGCCGCGGGGAGTTGGACCAAACTCCCTGCTTTGCGCTGGGTGCTGCCAGTGAACACGTGCAATGATTGTAGCTGCAGAATCCGCTCCCGTGCGTGTGAGCGAAGTCCCTGTAGCTTGGAGGCCAATAGGAAGCAGGATTCCTGGGGTTTTCCAGTGTGGGAGTTAGGAACTGGGCTCCGGGTTGGAGCGGTGTCGGGCTTAGGTTCGGAACTCGCAGTTAGGGTTGGGAGGAGGATTGGGCACAGTTTGGGTTAAGGGGTTTAGGGTTGGGGACCAGGTTATAGGGTGAGCAATTTTTCGTTCAATATGGGTTCCGGAAGGGGTGTGTGTTAAAACTTTGTGTTGGGGGTTAGATTTTGGCGGGAGGATTTGGCCAACAGCAGCAGCATAGAAGTGTCCCAAAGACGTGGAGCGGAAGGACCCCCAGCTGCCAAATGCTCAAAGGAGGAGCGCTGCCACCTAGGGCAGCAAAAACCATGGCGCCACTCCTGACTATGGTGTAACAGTGCCATGGTGCTACAGAGAAGACGGTGAGACATTTCCCACTCCTGAGACACCAGGGTCCCCACCTGTTTGCGTCGCTGGCTGCCTGGCTCAGCTGGGCCCTGGGCTGCAGCTCCAGCTGGATGTGGATGGGGACAGGTGGGGTTTCTTAGCCTCCGTCTCTGTGCTTAGTAAGCTGCTTTGGGTACAGGATTTGAGGAGGTTCGAGGGACCCCGCCCCCCGGCCAGAGCATTGCGTCTCAAGAAAGATGAGACCTGTGGCAGGCTGTGGAGCAGGTGGTTAAGCAGCCGGGAGACCGCATGCTTGTACATCCCTGAGCAGCAGGGTGCGCATTGCATGTAGCACCAGTGTAGCACTGCAAGGGCAGTTTCTACTGGCTGGATGGTGCAGGAAACAGGGGTCCAGAGGTGACAGGGACAGCAGCCATGAGCTGAAGCCACCAACTTAGCAGTCTGTGACATTACCATCCATCCCTTCAGCCCTGTCCAACCCTTCAGCCATCCATGCACATGCCTTACACACTCATCTCCATGTGCATCCCTCTGTCTCTCTGATTGGCCATGCAGTCCTCAGCACAATAAGACCCGGACCTTGAATAAGGCTTTTGGGTGCTGCAGTAATGGAGCTGGACGTGATAGTATGGGTGTGGGCAGCTCTAGTACCAGCCCCATTTCTTCTAAGCCCAAAATCTCTAGAAAGATGGGTTGTGTGTGGAAAGACCAGTCCCCCCCGAGCTTGACAGGCAGGTCACAGCCTTCTCAGTACGGCAGTGTCACTGTTGCTCCATGAAGGAACTGCTCTCTGCAGTACCGCGCATGGCCACCCAGTGTCACTGTTGCTCCATGAAAGAAATTCTCTGTGCGTTATGCCGCGTGGTCACCCACTGTCACTCTTCCTGCATGCAGGAAATACTTTGTGCATTGCTTCTCTTGGCCACACAATGTCACTGTTGCTCCATGAAGGAAATGCTCTCTGCAGTACCTCTCGTGACCACAGAGTATCACTGTTGCTCCATGAGAGAAATGCTCTGTGCATTACCCCGTGTGGCCACCCAGTGTCACTGTTGCTTCATGAAGGAAATGCTCTGTGCATTACCCTAAGTGACCAGACAGTGTCACTATTACTCCATGAGAGAAATGCTTTCTGCATTACCGGGCATGGCCACCGAGTGTCACTGTTGCTCCATAAGGGAAATGCTTTATGCATTACCTCATGTGGCCACACAGTGTCACTCTTCATCCATGAAGGAAAAGCTCTGTATATTACCCTAAGTGGCCACACAGTGCCACTATTACTCTATGTGGGAAATGGTCTGTACATTACCCTGCGTCGCCATCCAGTGTCACTCGCTTCATGAAAGAACTACTCTGTGCATTATCCCAAGTGGCCACACAGTGTCACTATTACTCCATGAGGGAAATACTCTGTTCATTAGGCCTAATGGCCACATAGTATCACTGTTGCTCCATGAAGGAAATGCTCTGTGCATTACCCAAAGTGGCCACACAGTGTCACTATTACTCCACGAAGGAAATGCTCTGTGCATTAACCCACATGGCCACATAGTGTCACTGTTGCTCCAGGAAGGAAATACTCTGTTCATTACCCCATGCTTCCACCCACTTTCACTGTTACGCCGTGAAGGACATGCTCTTTTTATTATCTCACGTGGCCACTTCGTGTCACTGATGCTCCATGAGGGAAATGCTCTCTGCATTACCTTGCATGGCCACACAGTGTCACTATTGTTTAGTGAAGTAAATGCTCTGTGCATTACCCCGTGTGGCCACCCAGTGTCACTGTTGCTCCATGAAGGAAATGCTGTGTGCATTACCCTAAGTGACCAGACAGTGTCACTATTACTCCATGAGAGAAATGCTCTCTGCATTACCGGGCATGGCCACCGAGTGTCACTGTTGCTCCATAAGGGAAATGCTTTATGCATTACCTCATGTGGCCACACAGTGTCACTCTTCATCCATGAAGGAAAAGCTCTGTATATTACCCTAAGTGGCCACACAGTGCCACTATTACTCCATGTGGGAAATGGTCTGTACATTACCCTGCGTTGCCATCCAGTGTCACTCGCTTCATGAAAGAACTACTCTGTGCATTATCCCAAGTGGCCACACAGTGTCACTATTACTCCATGAGGGAAATACTCTGTTCATTAGGCCTAATGGCCACATAGTATCACTGTTGCTCCATGAAGGAAATGCTCTGTGCATTACCCAAAGTGGCCACACAGTGTCACTATTACTCCACGAAGGAAATGCTCTGTGCATTAACCCACATGGCCACATAGTGTCACTGTTGCTCCAGGAAGGAAATACTCTGTTCATTACCCCATGCTTCCACCCACTTTCACTGTTACGCCGTGAAGGACATGCTCTTTTTATTATCTCACGTGGCCACTTCGTGTCACTGATGCTCCATGAGGGAAATGCTCTCTGCATTACCTTGCATGGCCACACAGTGTCACTATTGTTTAGTGAAGTAAATGCTCTGTGCATTACCCCACGTGGCCACCCAGTGTCACTGTTGCTCCATGAGGGAAATGCTCTCTGCATTACCCCGTGTTGCCACACAGTGTCACTATTACTCCATGCAGGAAATGCTCTGTGTATTACCCTGCGTGGCCACACAGTGTCACTGTTGCTCCATGAAGGAAATGCTCTGTGCATTACACCGTGTGACCACTATGTTTCACTGTTGTGCCACGAGGGAAATGCTCTCTGCATTATCACACATGGCCACTTAGTGTCACTGTTGCTCCATGAAGGAAATTCTTTGTGCATTACCCTACATGGCCACCCAGTGTCACTGTTGCTCCATGAAGGAAATCTGTGCATTACCCCATGTGACCACCCAGTGTCACTATTACTCCCTGAGGGAAATGCTCTGTGCATTACCCCACATGGCCACCCAGTTTCACTGCTGCTCCATGAAGGAAATCCTCTGTGCATTACCCCGGATTGCACCCAGTGTCACTGTTGCTTCATGAGAGAAATTCTCTGTGCAATACCCCAAGTGGTCACACTGTGTCACTGTTGCTACTTAAAGAAATACTGTCTGCATTATACTGTATAACCTGACAGTATCACTGTTTCTCCATGAAGGAAGTGCTCTGTGCATTATGCTGCGTAACCACCCAGTACCACTGTTGATCCATGGAGGAAATCCTGTGTGCCTTACCCCACGTGGCCACCCAGTGTCACTGTTGCTTCATTAGGGAAATGCTCTGTGCATTACCCTATGTGGCCACACAGTGTCACTATTATTCCATGAAGGAAATGCTCTCTGCATTACCGTGCATGGCCGCTGAGTGTCACTGTTGCTCCATGAGGGACATTACTTGTGCGTTACACAGCGTGGCCACCCAACGTGACTCTTGATCTATGAGGGAAATGCTCTGTACATTACTCCAAGTCGCCACACAGTGCCACTATTACTCCATGTGGGAAATGTTCTGTTCATTACCCTGCGTTGCCATCCAGTGTCACTCTTGCTGCATGAGAGAACTGCTCTGTGCATTGCCCAAGTGGCCACACAGTGTCACTCTTGCTCCTTAAAGAAATACTCTCTGCATTATGCAGCATGGCAACACAGTGTCTCTGTTGCTCCATGAAGGAAATGCTCTTTGTATTACCCTGCGTGGCCACACAGTGTCACTGCTGATCCTTGAAGGAAATCCTCTGTGCATTATCCTGCATTACCACCCAGTATCACTGTTGCTCCATGAGGGAAATGCTCTGTGCATTACCCCAAGTGGCCACACAGTGTCACTGTTGTTTAGTGAAGTAAGTGCTCTGTGCATTTCCCCATGTGGCCACACAGAGTCGCTGTTGCTCCATGAGGAAAACGCTCTCTGCATTACCTTGCATGGCCACACAGTGTCACTATTGTTTAGTGAAGTAAATGCTCTGTGTATTACCCTACGTGGCCACCCAGTGTCATTGTTGCTCCATGAGGGAAATGTTCTCTGCATTACCCCATGTGGCCACACAGTGTCACTATTACTCCATGCAGGAAATGCTCTGTGTATTACCCTGCGTGGCCACACAGTGTCACTGTTGCTCCATGCAGGAAATCCTCTGTGCATTACCCCGTCTGACCACTATGTTTCACTGTTGTATCATGAGGGAAATGCTCTGTGCATTACCCGATGTGGCCACCCAGCGTCACTGTTGCTCAATGAAGGAAATGCTGTGTGCCTTTCTCCACGTGGCCATCCAGTGTCTCTGTTGATCCATGAGGGAAATGCTGTCTGCGTTACCACACATGGCCACCCAGTTTCACTGCTGCTCCATAAAGGAAATCCTCTGTGCATTATCTTGCATTGCACCCAGTGTCACTGTTGCTTCATGAGAGAAATTCTCTGTGCATTACCCCAAATGGTCGCACCGTGTCACTGTTGCTCCTTAAAGAAATACTGTCTGCATTATACTGCATAGCCACACAGTATCTCTGTTTCTCCATGAAGGAAGTGCTCTGTGCATAATGCTGCGTAGCCACCCAGTGTCACTGTTCATCCATGGAGGAAATCCTGTGTGCATTACCCCATGTGGCCACCCAGTGTCACTGTTCCTCCATGAAAAATTCCTCTGTGCATCACCCTGCATTGCACCCAGTGTCAGTGTTGCTTCATGGGAGAAATTTTCTGTGCATTACCCCAGGCGGTGGCACCGTGTCACTATTACTCCATGAAAGAAATGCTGTGTGCATTACCCGGCGTGGCCACACAGTGTCACTGTTGCTCCATGAAGGAATGCTCTGTTTATTACCCCATGTTTCTACCCAGTGTCACTGTTGCGCCGTAAAGGGCATGCTCTGTTTATTATGTCACGTGGCCACTCCGTGTTACTGTTGCGCCGTGAAAGACATGCTCTCTGCATTACCCCATGTGGCCACACAGAGTCACTGTTGCTCCATGAGGAAAACGCTCTCTGCCTTACCTTGCATGGCCACACAGCGTCACTGTTGTTTAGTGAAGGACATGCTCTGTGCATTACCCTACGTGGCCACCCAGTGTCACTGTTGCTCCATGAGGAAAATACCCTGTGTATTTCCCCAGCTGGCTGCATAGCGTTACTCTTCTCCATGAGGGAAATGCTCACTGCATTACCGCACATGGCCACCAAATGTCACTGTTGCTCCATGAAGGAAATGCTCTCTGCATTACAGCGCATGGCCACCGAGTGTCACTATTGCTCCATGAATGAAATCGTCTGTACTTTATCCCAAGTGGCCACACAGTGTCACTATTACTACATGAGGGAAATGCTCAGTTCATTAGGCCTAATGGCCATACAGTGTCACTGTTGCTCCTTAAAGAAATACTCTCTGCATTATGCAGCATGGCCACACGGTGTCACTGTTGCTCCATGAAGGAAATGCTCTTTTCATTACCCTGTGTGGCCACACAGTGTCACTGCTGGTCCATGAAGGAAATCCTCTGTGCATTACCCTGCATTGCCACACAGTGTCACTGTTGCTTCATGAGAGAATGCTCTGTGCATTACCTCAAGTGGCCACACGGTGTCACTATTACTCCATAAAGGAAATGCTCTGTGTATTGCCCCGCGTGGGCACCCAGTGTCACTGTTGCTCCGAGAAGGAAATGCTCGGTGCATTACCACGTGTGGCCACTCTGTGTCACTGTTACTCCATGAGGGAAATGCTCTGTGCCTTACCCCATGTGGTCACAGAGAGTCACTGTTGCTCCATGAGGAAAATGCTGTGTGCATTACCTGGTGTGGCCACACAATGTCACTTTTGTTCAATGAAGGAAATGCTCTGTGCATTTCCCTGCGTGGCCACCCAGTGTCACTGTTGCTCCATGAATGAAATCGTCTGTGCGTTACCCCAAGTGGCCACACAGTGTCACTGTTGGTCAATGAAGGAAAATGCTCTGTGCTTTACCCCGCGTGGCCACACAGTGTCACTGTTTCTCCATGAAGGAAATGCTCTCTGCATTACCGCGCATGCAACCGAGTGTCACTGTTGCTCCATAAGAAAAATGCTCTGTGCATTACCCCTCATGGCCATACAGTGTCAGTGTTGCTCCATGAGGAAAATGCTCTGTGCATTACCTGGCGTAGTCACACTGTGTCACTGTTTTTCCATGAAGGAAATGCTCTGTTCATATCCGCACGTGGCCACCTAGTGTCACAATTACTCCATGAGGGAAATGCTCTGTGCATTACCTGCATAGCCACACAGTGTTACTGTTGCTTGATGAAGGAAATCCTCTGTGCATTATCCAAAGAGGCCACACAGTGCCACTATTACTCCATGTGGGAAATGCTCTGTGCCTTAGCCCTAATGGCCACACAGTGTCACTGTTGCTCCTTAAAGAAATACTCTCTACATTATGCTGCATGACTACCCAGTGTCACTGTTGCTTCATGAAGGAAATCCTCTGTGCCTTACCCTGTGTTGCCACCCAGTGTCACTGTCGCTTCATGAGAGAAATACTATGTGCATTACCCCAAGTGGCCACACAGTGTCACTATTACTCCATGAAGGAAATGTTCTGTGCATTACCCCGTGTGGCCACCCATTGTCACTGTTGCTACATGAGGGAAATGCTCTGTGCATTAACCCAAGTGGCCACACTGTGTCACTGTCCCTTGATGAGGGAAATGATTTGTTCATTACCTGGTGTGACAAAGTCGGACAGTCCTTAATGTTTCCTCTGACGTCTTTGTTTGTGCCTCAGTTTCCCTTATGCATTTCTTAGGTATCTAGGGGGTGAGAGTGTTGCAGAACAAAGGACCAGTGCCCTTAAATGGCGGGCATTCTATCTCCTTGCAACTAATGGCCGAGGCCATTCCCCCCTGCAAGGAGATAGCTAATGGTGTTGGAGAACAAAGGAATCAGGTGACCTCCTGGCCCAGGAAAGGAACAAAGCCCAGAGAAGGAGGGGCTGGAGGTGAATCAATTTGGAGCTGGCAGGGGACTTTGAGTGAAGTGCAGACGTGGGTGTCTGGCTCGCCATCCCCAGGATGGACATGGCTGAGGGGTCCTGTTCTCTGTACCTACAAGCTCTGCTTTAGACCACATTCCTGTCATCTAATAAACCTCTGTTTTACTGGCTGGCTAAGAGCCACGTCTGACTGTGAAGTGGGGGGCGCAGGACCCTCTGGCTTCCCCAGAACCCCAACAGGGTGGACTCGCTGTGGGAAACACACAGAGGGGCAGAGGATGCTGAATGGTCCAAGGTCAGATCCAAGAAGGTGGAAGCCATTTGAACTTCTTGCCCTGCTCACAAGGAGGAAACATCACTAGAGTCCTGACAGGCTTTGTAGGGAGCAGTTCCAGAGCATCACCCAGGAACTCCATGACACCTGGATTGGCCATCTTGTTTCACTCTTGCTCCAGGAGGGAAATACTTAGTGAAACCAGGTGGCCACTCCAGGTAATGTACACAGCATCTCCTTCAATGCATTCCAGCCTGCCCCTCACTGGGACCCAATCAACCTCCTCCACCTTGCTCCTGCGTCTCCAGGCTTGCCAGCACTCCGCTCACCCCACCCAAGCTGCCCCCTGTACGTGGACTTTCCCTTGGCCCTCCCAATCCACCCCATCTGTTCCCCAACTCAGGGTACCCGAACATCCTCCTGGACACCCCGTCCCTACACCCCAACCCCAATTGGCTCCATCCTATTTCTCCATTGCTGGGCCCCACTTTCCCAGCATTGCACTCCCCCACACCATCCACAGCCTGCCAGGTTTCCCTCTTCAATACCTGTTCCCCTTCTCAGCCACACCGGGGCCTTTCAACCCACCTCCACCCTGCCTTTACTCTCTTCTGAATTCCACATTCCCTCAGTACACCTTGGGAACCCTACACCCCTCTACCTCACTGTGCAGCCCCCACCCCCATATATCCCAGGCAGTCATTAAGACGACTAAGCCACTGATGCCTACTGAACTTATCCATAGATCAGCCCCATAGATTCTCTCTCTCCTCTCCTCATGCCGTCTCCCTTCGTAGGACAAGGGCAGGTGTGGTAGGTGTGCATCCCCACAGGCTAGGTCTCGGGAGCCATGGAGAAGTAGGAGGGGATGAAAATCATGCAGGGCAGTGGGTGCGAGAGTGGAGCACTGACTGTCGGTATTAACTCGGTCTCTGTTCATTGAGGGAGGCCGATGTAGATAGGATGGAAGAGGAAGGCAGGGATGAGGGCAAGAGCTCTGTGTAGTGATGGCTCATGCTTGGCTTTTGCAGCTGCTCTGACAGAGGAATTGTTGTTCTGGAGCCCTAGCCAGAGGAGAAGCTGGTAGAAGTGGATCTGAGCAGCCTGGACATCCTCCCAAGCAGATATGAACAGTCCTCAGCTTTCTGCCTCCCTCATAACTACACTTCACGATTTTTAGCGGTGTGGTTTAAGCATAAGATAAATGCATAGTAGAGGCTGAGTACAGACAGCTGCTTCCCTTTAGGTGATGCTTGGTTTCTCATAAAAGTTTTCCTCCTTGTTCTGGGTATGGGAGGAGAATTTCTCTATTTTGGGAGCAGCTGTGGGATTACGACCTGAGAAAGAGACAATAATCTCCTCTGTACAGTGACTGTTTTGGGTGCAGGTGCAGGTGCAACAGGCTCCTTAACATCAGAATGTAAGAATGGCAATACTGGGTCAGACCAAAGGTCCATCTAGCCCAGTATCCTGTCTTCCGACTGGGTAATACCAGGTTGAAGGACATAAATTCACACTGTGTAGAGGTCAAGCATAAGAGTTTATCAAACACAGTGCTGGCGGAATGCTACCTTGCTTATTAGTCTTAGAGACACTGTCAATTAATTGATTACAATAGAATATATAGATTTTCCATGGGCGGGGGAAAGTGATGGGGGAGGCAGCTCCACCCCCCGGGATAGGTTTTGCAGCAAGTCAAGATAAAGGTCTAGAGAACATGACCTATGGAGGAAGGCTGAAAGAATTGGGTTTGTTTAGTTTGGAAAAGAGAAGACAGAGGGGACATGATGGCAGTTTTCAGGTATCTCAAAGGGTGTCACAAGGAGGAGGGAGAAAACTTGTTCATCTTAGCCCCTAAGGATAGAGCAAGAAGCAATGGGCTTAAACTGCAGCAAGGGAGGTTTAGGTTGGACATTAGGAAAAAGTTCCTAACTGTCAGGGTGGTTAAACATTGGAATAAACTGCCTAGGGAGGTTGTGGAATCTCCATCTCTGGAATTATTTAAGAGTAGGTTAGATAAATGTCTATCAGGGAGGGTCTGGACCAGGGGCAGGCAACCTACGGCACAGGTGCCAAAGGCAGCATGTGAACTGATTTTCAGTGGCACTCACACTGCCTAGGTCCTGGCCAACAATCCAGGGGGCTCTGCATTTTAATTTAATTTTAAATGAAGCTTTTCAAACATTTTAAAAACCTTATTTACTTTATATACAACAATAGTTCAGTTATATATTACAGACTTATAGAATGAGACCTTCTAAAAATGTTATCATGTATTACTGGGATGCAAAACCTAAAATTAGAGCAAATAAATGAAGACTCGGCACACCACTTCTGAAAGGTTGCTGACCACTGGTCTAGACAGTATTTGGTCCTGCCATGAGGGTAGGGGACTGGACTCGATGACCTCTCAAGGTTCCTTCTAGTGATGGGACACCTGCACCCCAATCCTCCTCAGGCAAAAATCATCTACTCTCCCCTATCCCTTGCATCCCTCCTGCTCCTGCCCAGTCCCATGTCCCCTGAACGGGTCCTCAGACAAGCTGTCCCCACTTCAACTCAGATGGGCTTAGCCACAACCTGACACCTCAAAACTGCCAGAAGCCTGGAATACCTCCGCTTATCCCCCATCTCCCACCTTCCCCCCGCCAATTCCTCTCAGCCTCAATCTTCCTGAAGACCCACCCCTGTATGACCCCCCCGACCCTCGGCTCCCAGCCCCCATTATTGCCATGTGCCCAGCTACGCCCAGCTGGCGGGGACAGGGCGGAGAGAAGGAAGGAAGCAGAAGTTTCCGGGAGGAGTTGTGTGCCCCGGCCTACAACTCCCATCAGCCACCGCGGATCCAGCGGCACCGTGGGAGAGGCGGGGTCTGGTGCTGGCTTCTCGCAGCGGCCAGGGCGGGGCCCGGCGCCTTTGGTTTGGGTGGGCGGTGCTTTTGGCAGTACAGCGTCTGTTTGCGGAGCGGGGCCGGAAACGGAAGGTGGGAGAGGAAGTGATATAACCAGTTTGGACGCCAACCGCGGTAACCGGGGAATTAGTTTTGTTCTGTGCCAGTTGCATCCTGGGAGTTGTAGTTTTCAAAGTGTTGCCGCCTCGACCGTGTTTGGTACCGGCACGCCCAGCCTGCCATGGGCCGCCCCCGTCCCCCCGCATCTCCCAGCCCGCACGCACCCACCTTCCCCTGCGCCCTCAGCGCGACGCGACCTTCCCCAACCCCCCCACACCTCGGCCCCCAACCCACCACGCGCCCCCTGTCCCCCCTGCACCTCCCGTCTGCTGTGACCTTCCCCGGGCCGCCCCACAGCCTTCCGCAGCCCACCCCGCGCACCCCTAGGGCGCCGCGACGTTCCCCAACTGCCCCCTCATACACCGAGCCCACCACAACCTTCCTTATCCCCCCCACACCCAACCTTCCCCAACCCGCATCCCCAGTCCCCAACCCCCCCCCAACCTACAACCTTCTCCAACCCGCACCTCCGTTCTTTTAGCCCAAACCAACCCGCCCCCGTCTATTTCTCCATCCTTTGGGCACCTCAATCCTCCTTTCTTGTCCCTCCAACACCTCCCAGGCCACCCCAACTTGCACCCCATCCCTACCTTTCCTCCATCTATGCCTCTTCCCATAGCAACCCCTCAGCCCCCATCTCTTACCAACACCCTCCAGCCTGCAACAACCTTCCCCAACCCACAAGCCCTGTATCCCTCAGTTCATTCCTCCACTCATGGGACTCCATAGCCACAGTCTATCTCCAACATCCTCCCAACTCACAACAACCTGTGCCTCTACCCATGCCTCCCTCCCAACACAACCTGCACCCCACTCTGTCCCTAGATATGTGGGCCCCCAGTGCCCTTTTGTCCTTTCTCCAACATGCATCCCTATCCCTACCTTACTCCCCCCCTCCCTCCATCCATCCATGGGGCCCCTCAGCCTTTCTCTCTCCTTCCTCCACAACACAAACCCTTCATAGGACATGGGCAGGGATGCTAGGTGTACATCCCCACAGGCCAGGTCTCGGGAGCCATGGAGAAGTAGGAGTGGACGAAAAACATGCGGAGTAGTGGATGGTAAAGTGGAGTGGTGACTGGGATCAGTCTCTGTTCATCGAGTGGGACTGGAGAGGGAGGCAGGAATGAGGGCAAGATTAAAGGCACCAATAGAGCTCTGTGTAATGATAGTTCTTGTTTGGCTTTATTAGTTTGCAGAGGAATCGTCCAGGAGCTCTAGCCAGATAAGAATATGGCAGAAATGGACCTGAGCAGCCTGGACATCCTTCTAAGGATACATAAACAGTCCTCATGTTTCTGCCTTCTGCATCCCTGGCTGTGAGTCAGTGCTTTCGATTCCTCATCTATGCTCACTGTGGTACTCTTCAAAGGCCATGTGCTTCCTCGGGTGCGGGGCTCTGTTAGATTACGGCTAGGGTGGGGCCAGAGTCTGCTGTACAGAGTGATTATTTTGGGTGCAGTTGCAAGGAGTGCTTTTTAGTTGTAGTGCTCAAGGGCAAATGGGGGGGGGGAAAGGTTCGGGGCGGAACCCTGCTGTGTGGGAGGGGTGAAAAGAATAGCCTAAGCGAAGTTGTCCACTGAGATAACTTTCTTTGTTTTTCCTCCTTGTGCCGGGTTTAGTACCAAGGGAAAAGAAATCAAACATCAGAGTTTACTCTCCTCATCGGATGGAAAGCGAGCGAGAGCAGTGAGCCCGCGAGCATTGTTGATGCAAGTGAAGAGCCGTCCGGTTGGCAGTTGCTACTGTCAGTGAGATACATGTCTGGTTTCGAGAGGGCTCTGCTCATGACCCACCTGGCTCCAGATAGGGCCGCCCCATTGGCTGGGGCTGGGTTTGTGAGAAATGCTTCCTGACCAGCTGTGCTTACGAGAGAGACAAGATCCCCATTTTCAGGGGCTGCTCAGTTCTCTGGCCAGGAGTGGTGTGTCCTCCACAGCAGAAGGTTGCATCTAGGAGGTTGACTCCAGGTAGTGAATTGCTTTCCTTCCTCCCACCTCTCTCTCTTTCTCTCCCCGCCCCTCCACAGTGTGTTGGCCAACTTTCTCACTCTCTTCCCTCTCCTCTTCTCATGCCGTTTCCCTTCGTAAGACATGGGCAGGTGTGCTAGGTGTGCATTCCTACAGGCTAGGTCTCGGGATCCATGGAGAAGTAGAAGCTGACAATAAACATGCATAGCAGTGGCTGTTGGTGTTAACTCGGTCTCTGTTGATGGAGTGGGGCCGAGGTAGATGGGATTGGAGAGGGAGGCTGGGATGAGGGCACCAAGATTCGAAGCACCAATAGAGCTTTGTGTAGTGATGGCTCATGCTTGGGTTTGCAGCTGTGTTTCCAGAGGAATCTTCCAGGAGCCCTAGATCAAGGAGAAAGTGGCAGAAGTGGACATGAACAGACTAGACATCCTTCTAAGGATACATGAACAGTTCTCAGCTTTCTGACTCCCGCATAACTGGCTGTGAGTAAGCGGTCAGTGGTCTGAATTCCTCATCTGCGCTCACTGTAGTACTCTTCACAGGCCTTGTGCTTCCTCGTTGGGTGCAGGACTCTGTGAGATTACGTCTGGGGAGGGGCCAGAGTCTGCTGTGCAGAGTGATTATTTTGGGTGCTGTTGCAAGGGGTGCTTTTTGGTTGTAATGCTAAAGGTGTGATGGGGAGGGCGGAGCTCGGTCGTGTGGGTGAGACAAAAAGAAGAGCCTATGAGACGTTGCCTACTGAGATGGTAACATGCTTGTTTTTTCCCCGCTTGTGCCGGGTTTAGTACCAAGGAGAAAGAAGTCAAGTGTCACAGTCTACTGCCCTCGTGCAATGTAAAGTGAGCGAGAGCAGCGAGCCTGTGAGTGCTGTTGATGCCAGGCAAGATCTGAGCAGATGCCACTCTCAATGAGATAAGTGTCTGTCATAACTCTCCTACTCAGATCTGAACCTTAGAGTTCAGAACATGAGAAGCTAGCATGAAACCTCCAAACTTAATTACCAGCTTGGATCTGATATCGCTGCCACCAGCCAGAATTCCAGTGTCTGGCTCACTCTGGTCTCCCCAAAACCTTCCCTGGGGAACCCCCAAGACTCAGATGCCCTGAGTCTCACCACAAAGGGAAATAACCCACTTCCCTTCCCCCTCTTTACCTCCTCCCAGATTTCCCCGCCCTGGGTACTCTAGGAATTCCCTGCTTCAAGTCCTTGAAACACAAGTACCGAGAGATCAATCTCTCTCTCCCCTCACCGAGAGGGTATGCAAAGTCAGGCTTAATAAATCTAACACAAAGAGATTCTCTCTTCCCCCCTGTCTTCTTCCTCCCACCAATTCCCTGGTGAACCGCAGACACAATCCCCTTGACCCCCACTAAAAAAAAAATCCACAGGTCTTAAAAAGAAAGCTTTATATAAAAAGGAAGAAAAAGACATAAAATGGTCTCTGTATCAAGGTAACAATATACAGGGTCAATTGCTTAAAAGAAAAAATGAATAAATAGCCTTATCCAAACAGAATACAATTTAACACATTCCAGCAACTACACACATGTAAATGCAAAAAAACAATATAAACCTATTGTCTTACTATCTTTGTACTTACAACTTGGAAACAGAAGATTAGAAAGCCTGGAGATAGAAAGATCACTCTCAGAGCCCAGAAAGAGAAGAGACCAAGAACAAAGGACTCACACCCAAAACTTCCCTCTACCCAGATTTGAAAAAGTCTTGTTTCCTGATTGGTCCTCTGGTCAGGTGTTTGGTTCCCTTTGTTAACCCTTCGCAGGTAAAAGAACATTAACCCTTAGCTATCTGTTTATGACAGTGTCTTGTTTGGTGATCGCTGTGCTTGTGGCCCACCTCGGTCCTGCTGGGGCCGCCCCATTGGCTGGGGTTGGGTTTGTAAGAAATGCTTCCTGACCAGCTGTGCTTACGAGAGAGACAAGGTCCCCGTTTTCAGGGGCTGGTCATTTCTCTGGCCCAGAGCAGTGTGTCCTCCACAGCAGAAGGTTGCATCTAGGAGGATGACTCCAGGTGGTGAGTTGCTTGCCTTCCTCCCTCCTTTTTCTCTCTCTCTTTTCTCTTCTCTAGTACATTGGCCAACACACACCCTCTATCTCTCTGTGTCTGTCCTTGCCTTTCCTTGTGCTTTCTCCCTTTGTAAGACACGGGCAGGCATGCTAGGTTTGCATCCCCAGAGGCCAGATCTCGGGAGCCATGGAGAGGTAGGAGCGGATGAAAAGCATGCGGGGCAGCGGACGCTAAAGTGGAGCTGTAACTGTCTGTGTTTATTCAGTCTCCATTCGTCGAGTGGGGCTGATGTAGATGGGACTGGAGCGGGAGGCTGGGATGAGGGCAAGATTCAACGCACCGGTAGATCTCTGTGTAGTGATCGTTCTTGCTTGGCTTTATTAGTTTGCAGAGGAATCGTCCAGGAGGCCAACCGGACAAGAATATGGCAGAAGTGGACCTGAGCAGCCTGGACATCCTTCTAAGGAGACACGAATAGTCCTCATGTTTCCGCTTTCTGCATCACGGGCTATGAGTAAGAGGTCAGTGCTTTGAATTCCTGATCTGTAGTCGCTGTAGTTTTCTTCACAGGCCATGTCCTTCCTCGTTGGGTACGAGGCTCCGGGATTAAGGCTGGAGAAGGCACAAGAGTCTCTGAGGAAAGTGAGTATTTTGGGTGCCGTTACAATGGGTGCCTTCTTGTTGCAGTTGTAACGTAGTAATGGGAGATGGGTTGAGGGCTGAGCGGTGGGATATGGGAGATGTGAAATGAAGAGGCTGGGTGACATTGCAGACAGAGATGCTAATTTGTTTTTGTTTTTCCCCCGTCTGCTGCATTTAGTACCAAGGAAAATGAAGTCGCGCATCAAAGTCTACTGCTCTGATGCGATGGAAAGCGAGCAAGAGCGTCGAGACTCTGACCATTGTTGATGCCACGCAAAAGCTGTCCATCTGGAAGCCGAGGAGATGCTGCTGTCAGCGAGATAAGTGTCTGGTTTGGGGAGGGCTCTGCTCACGCCCAACACGAGTCCAGGTAGGGAAGCCCAGTACGGTAAGGCTGGGTTTGTATGAAAAGGTTCCTGACTAGCTGTGGTTACGAGGGAGAAAAGGTCCCTGTTTTCAGAGGTTGCTCATTTTTCTAGTCAGGAACAGTGTCTCCTGCACAGGGGGAGGTTGGATCCAGGAGGATGACTCAGGTGGTGAGTTGCTTGCTTTCCTCCCATTTGTCTCTCCCTTCTCTAGTGTGTTGGCCAACTTTCTCACTCTCTTCCCTCTCCTCTCCTCGTGTTGTCTCACTTCCTAAGACACGGGCAGACATGTTAGGTGTGCATCCCTACAGGCTAGGTCTCAGGATCCATGGAGTAGCGGGAGCTGACGAAAATCATGCGTAGCAGTGGCTGTTGGTATTAACTCTGTCTCTGTTGATGGAGTGGGGCTGAGGTAGATTGGGTTGGAGAGGGATGCCAGGTTGAGGGCAAGATTTGAAGCACCAGTAGAGCTTTGTGTAGTGATGGCTCATGCTTGGCTTTTGCAGCTGCTCTTCCAAAGCAATTTTCCAGGAGTCCTAGACTGAGGAGAAAGTGGCAGAAGTGGACATGAACAATCCTCAGCTTTCTGACTCCCGCACAACTGGCTGTGAGTAAGCAGTCAGTGGTCTGAATTCCTCATCTGTGCTCGCTGTAGTACTCTTCTCAGGCCTTGTGCTTCCTCGTTGAGTGCGGGGCTCTGTCAGATTACGCTGGGGAGGGGCCAGAGTCTGCTGTGCAGAGTGATTATTTCGGGTGCCGTTGGAAGGGGTGCTTTTTAGTTGTTGTGCTAAAGGCGTAATGGGGGGGAGGGTTTGGGGCGGAGTACTGCCGCGTGGGAGAGGTGAATAGAATGTTTCCCACTCTGATGATAACTGTGATTAATGTGCATAAATATTTGTTAGGCCTCAACCTTCTGGAAATTGTGTGAAGCGAGTACAGATGAATCCTGCAAGAATAAGTGTAATCTAACTAGGAAGCTTTGTAGAGTAAAAAGGAAACTCTGTAAAGGTAGATACAGACCTGTGGTTACTATGCTCTGCAACCAAATACCTCTTGAATCTCATTTGAGTCTAGAGTCTTGAGTCTAGAAAATTAAACACTATTAGCCCCATAGAAAAGAGATGACCTGAGCACAGGTGCACAGTTCATAAGATCAAGACAACTGCACATACCACACGGAAACATTTGGCCGCCTTCATTGGTTGATGTGTTTTGAAAGATGGCCAGCAAATACCATATAAATAAGATGCAGAGGCGCAAGTGTGTTTGTGTGTGTGTCTGTGTGTCTGTGTGTGCGTTGACCTAAAAGAGGTCACTCTTTGTCAGGCTCATATACACCCCTTGAACCAAAGGGACTTGCTCTTCACTGACTGACTATGCCTGGCAGTGCAGGAAATGGTCAACTGAAGGTAATGTATCTTTGGAAGAACTCAGGGTAAGTTTTTAAAGTGAAGAGGTCTGGTTATGCTCATGCTGGTTAATCTTAAGTCTGTATTAATACTATAGTTTAGTTATACTAGTAAATTGTTGAAGTTGTTTAAAGATTGTAATAGTCAATAGTTGATCAATATATAATAACTGTATATGTTTTTGTGCCTTGCTGGGAATGGGTACAGTGCTGGTGAACCTAGTAGCTTTGCATGTCGCTGTGCCTGTCTTTTATATAAGTTACCATCATAAAAGTCAATAAATGCTTATGAGTTGTTATACAAAGTTATAGGTAGGTTAAGGTTAGTAAAATATAGTTAGTCCATGTATTAATATTGCATATAGAATTGTATTTGTTGGGGTGGGTGCAGTACATGTAAGGTTACTAGGCAATCAGTAATAGTAGCATTGCATGCGCTTGTAACTATTTTCAATATTATTTACCTTTTATATGTGCACTTATAGGAATAGGCAGTTATTGCATAATATTACTTGTACTTGTGCTTGTCTCCAGTATAATTTGCCATTTGTATTAATCCTCACTCAGTGCTGGTCTTTAATTCTGTTTTTCTTATTCTATCTGTGTTGCCTTTATAGTCATAAGTCATTAAAAACCTTTCTGGAGGAATAATTAATTGCTTAGTTTCTGTTTTGCAGACACTATTCAGCCTCTTTACATCTGTGTTGGGTGGTGGGAAGTAGCGATCACCCAGAGCCCCACTAGGACCCTGACGTGAGCCCCCCTAGGGCTCTGACATCTGCCTCCTCCTTCCATTAATCTCCACAATAACTTTGTTTTTCCTTCTTGTGCTGGGTTTAGTACCCAGGGAAAAGAAATCAAACGTCAGTCTACTGCCCTCGTGCGATGTAAAGCGAGTGAGAGCAGTGAGCCCACGAGCATGGTTGATGCACGTGAGGAGCCATCCAGTTGGCAGTGGAGCAGTTGCTGTGTCTGTGAGATGAGTGTCTGGTTTGGTGAGTGCTCTGCTCAGGGCCCCCCTGGCTCCAGGTAGGGTTGCCCCATTAGCTGGGCCTGGGTTTGTAAGAAATGGTTCTTGACCGGCCATGCTTACAAGACAGACAAGTCCTCATTTTCAGGGGATGCTCATTTCTCTGGCCAGGAGCGGTGTGTCTTCCGCAGCAGAAGTTTGCATCTAGGAGGATGACTCCAGGTGATGAGTTGCTTGCCTTCCTCCCACTTCTTTCTCCCTGTCTCTCGTTCTCTTTTCTAGTGCATTGGCCAGCTTTCTCACTCTCTTTCCTCTCCTCTCCTCTCCTCGTGCCATCTCCCTTTGTAAGACACGGGTAGGCTTGCTAGGTGTGCATCCCCAGAGTCCAGGTCTTGGGAACCATAGAGAAGTAGGAGCAGACGAAAAGCATGCGAGGCAGTGGGTGCTAAAGTGGAACTGTGACTATCTGCATTTACTTGGTCTCTGTTCATCGAGTGGGGCTGATGTAGACTGGACTGGAGAGGGCAGCAGGGATGAGGGCAAGATTTGCTTCCTCGTTGGGTACGGGACTCTGTGAGATTACGGCTGGGGAGGGGCCAGAGTATGCTGTGCAGAGTGATAATTTTGGGTGCTGTTGTAAGGAGTGCTTTTTGGTTGTAATGCTAATGGTGTAATGGAGAGGGTTGAGGGCGGAGAACTGCCATGTCACCATTTGCTACACCCACAATTTCCCATCCCTGGATCTATGGGAGAGGGAGTTGTGACAGATGGCTTGGGCTTTGTCAGAGTTTCAACCAGTGTTCCCTCTAATTTTTCCCACTCATGTGGAAGGAATTGTGTTATGTGCACCAATATGGAGGTGATGTGACACATCACCTCCATATTGGTGCACATAACAAAATTCATGTGGCAGGGTGGGGCCAAGGGGTTCAGAGTGTGGGACGGGGCTCAGGGCTGGGGCAGAGTATTGGGGTGTGGGGGAGTGAGGGATACAGCTGGGGATGCAGGCTCTGGGGTGGGGCTGGGGATGAGGGACTCAGGGCTGGGGTGCAGGGGGTGAGGACTCCATCTTGGGGTGTGGTCTCTGGGCTAGGGATGAGGGGTTTGTGGCCAGGCTGCCCTGGGACTACAGGAAGGGGGGGAGAGGACTCCCCGCAGCTCTCTCTCTCCGCAGCAGCACCTGGGCTGGGGGGAGAGGCACCTCTCCCTAGCGCGGCAGCTCCAGGGCTGGGGCCACAGGATAGGTGTTTCTTCCCTGGCTGCAGCAGATCCGGGGCTGGAAGAGAGGCGTATCTCCCTGCTGCAGCCCTGAGTGCCTGCACAGTGCTTAATATGCTGCTGCGCAGCTTAGAGGGAACTTAGGTTCAACTTGTGGGAAATCACTATCTTAAATGGTGACATTCATAAAATTTAGATTTTTCTAATTTAATGCACTTTTCATCTAAATTACCAAAATCTTGTTTTACTTGTGTGTAAATTTTAAAAAGAGGTTCCACAGGAGCAATGGCCATCTGCCCCTCCTCTGGTCTAGAGGTAGAGATTCTGGCCCACCAGCAATTCTAGCACCAATGAAGTCATGTGATCATAAAAATAGACTTGATAATGTTTTGTTTTTAATAATGTATTAAATATGGTAAATGAGAGTCACAGTAAAACCCTAGGAAGTGTTATAAGAAGATATGAAGGGTTTCAGAGTAGCAGCTACGTTAGTTTGTTTCTGCAAAAAGAACAGGAGTACTTGTGGCACCTTAGAGACTAAGACATTTATTGTAGTATAAGCTTTCATGGGCTACAGCCCGCTTAATCGGATATGAAGGTTTCTTGAGAATTAAAGAATTAAAAGGTATGAAACTCCCTTTCCTGGAGGTGGCCAGTTCAGGCAAGTGGAACAGCTGAGCAAACCAATTAGTGAACACCTCTGTGCAGATGTGTCACTTGTATGTACACACCTGAATGGAGACTGTGAGTATTTAAAGAGCAGGGTGTATTGTGGGGGAGCGGGAAGGTGTCAGAAACTCATTATATCATTTTAGAGAGGGAAGAGCAGCCTTGTCTAGACCTTCCCCACCCCCCAGCCTTCCTTTTGCCCCTGTTACTGTACGTGATCAGCTTGCTCCAGCACCCTCAACAGGAAAGTAACAGGTTCTACTGGGGAACGTTTTATAACACTACAGCAGCTGGGGGGCTCTTGCTGTGGCCCAGATATGATGTTCCAGGCTGCAATCCTGTCTAGTGCAGGGCTGTGTCACCTTACCTGCAATGGGGGGTGTGCCTCACAAGACCGGCGCTAGGGGTTTGAGCGCCCTAGGCGCATGGTAATTTCGCCACCCCACGCGCTGGTCTCACGGCTCCGGTGGAGCTGCCGCAGTCGTGGCTGCAGACGGTTGGCTGCTCCGCAGCTCTGGTGGAGCTGCCGCAGTCATGCCTGCGGGAGGTCCACTGGAGCCACGCGAGCAGCCGACCGTCCGCAGGCACGACTGCGGCAGCTCCACCGGAGCCGCCTGCCGCCCCCTCTGGCAAAACGCCGCCCACCAATAATCCTGGCGCCCTAGGCAATTGCCTAGGCCGCCTAAATGAAAGCGCCGGCCCTGGTGCCTCACCATGCTGCTCTGTTATAGCGCTGACTTGGGAGCTCACAAATAGGCTGTTGGCGTGCTGCTCCCCCCTCTCCTCCCAAGTGTCTGTGCATGGCTACAACTCTGATCCCAGAGCTTGTCAGCACTCACTAGTCACACTTTGCTTCCATCAGACCTGGGCTACCACATGCAGAGTGACCCCAACACACTCCCTGTCCTGAACTTTACATCAAAAACGTGTTGTGCACTGTCCAGCCCTCTCTGGGACAGGCCAGATAGATTAGGTCTGTTGTACCTCTAGGAGGTCAATGTACAAAAATCTGCCACCTTGTGGATTATTCCATTTACAGTTCACAACACTGGATTAGTTTTGGTTCAAGAATAAACAAGTTTATTTAACTACATAGAGAGGTTTTAAGTGAACACAAGTAATAAGGCATTAAAGAAGAAATGGTTACAAGAAAAAATAAAGATAAAATGTTTTCTAAACTTAACAAACTAGGCTTGTGAAGTCCCTTCTTACAGGTTCCAGTAATTATTGCTGCCCAAACTCTCAGGCCAGGATCTGCTTCCAGGATCCAGCAGCTGTTTCTCTGGTCATAGGTGAAAGGAAGATGAGGAGGGAGAGAGAACTTGGATGTTTTGCCCTTCACTTTTATAGCTCAGTCACCCTTTGAAAAACATTTTCCTGAGTGTTCACATTAGGTGAAGTTCTTTCTTGCTGAGAGCAAGGAGACATGGATTTTGGTGGAAGAAGGAGGCTTTGTGCTGTTTCTGTTCATCTGTGTATGCTGCTTCTTTCTTCCCCTGCTTGTCCTCTGTGGAATATGTTTACAGCTGAAATGCAAATTGAGGCAAACACACATCCCTTTCTTTAGGACAGGTGTGCTTGACCAGTTCCACCTAATCAGGCTACGTGAATTGGAACTTGTGCTTTTAATACCCTCTAGGTGGAATTTCATAACTTTACATAGACTGTAGCTACAGCCATTTTACCAAGATAGTACTGATCACTGAGTTTCAAATGCTTCCTCAGAGGCATATTTTGTCCAAAGATTGTTACAATAGTGTGTAGGGTGTGAATACAGGGGTGCATTTGGTCACAGCGGGCTGGGAATTATCCATTTGTGGAGGGCTCTCTAACCATACCCTTCCCTGGAAATTGCCAGACAAGGAAGGGAAGGAGAGAATTCTTGCTCCAATTTCGAATTGCTGGAAATCCCAGGCTCGCTGGAATTTATCTGCTTCACCACAGCCCCTCGCTAGGTTCTCTAGGTGGCGTCTCATTGCTTCACATTAAAGCTGCTGCCCTTTGAGTCTTTATGTTCTGGGGTGTTTGCTGTCATGAGTGATTGCACCGGCTTGGGCAGGTGCTGGGCAAGGTGAGGGTTATAAAGTTCTGATGAAGTAAATAAAATTACTCTGTGACAAACAGTGGCATTTGTCCCTTAAAGTGTGAAATAGCAACCAGGGGTCACTGCCCAAATGCAGGGGAGGGGGATGGATGGACACTCATGGCACTGTCCCACCTGCGACACCCCAGCATCTTGAGTCCCCAAATCCTTGTAGCTGCCATCACTCATTAACAGTGCCTCCTTCCACTCCTTACAGCAGTCCAGGCTGCAGAAAGTTGATGTGCGGGAGATCACAATATAGCGCATGGAGAGCCTGCAACAGAGCAACACGCTGGATAATGACTCCCTGGCCCCTCGTAGTCTCCCATGGGCTGGGGAGGATCCATCTTGGGGGAGGGTCTGTCTGCCCAAATGCAACCCAGAGGGAGGGTCTACACCTCCTATCAGGCTCAGTGAGATGCACTCTCTTGCCTCCCCTGTGGTCTTCTATGAGTCATACAGGATCTGTCTGCCCCAGGCATGGTCCATGCCATGCTGAGGAGAGTTCATGCTGCCTGCCAGGCTCAAGGTGTCACTCCTCCCACATCTTCATGGGGAGTTTGGGGAGATTCTTGTTGCTGTAACGGGATCACAGAGCACAAGTGGCTGGTTGAGTATCTTCAGGGCTATGGGATCTGGACCCGAGAGGTGTGAACTTAGAGTCATGGCTTTGGATTCAAGAGAAAAGGGGCTGAGACTAGAGATGCACTGTCACCCTACAGCTCCAGTACTGCAGTATCCAAAAGTCTCACTCAGGTCTGGGCCTCATTGTGTTGGGTGCTGCATGGAAAATCGGAGAGAAACAGATGTCTGGAGATGGATAGATGAGCATCTCTGGCATACAGAGGAGAGATGGAGAGGGGTGTGGGGGGGGCATATGGAGGACAGATGGTGATGCTGCAGGCTGACAGGTTTGTGGGTTTGGCTGGTGGCTGATTGCCACAGCAGCTCCTGCCGCCATGTGCTGTGCTGTTTCTGATGCTGCTCTATCTCTTGCAGCCGGCACCAAGCAGAACCTGGCCACATAGCACCACTACAGCCATGGCTACAGCAGGTGTCCTATATGCCTGAGCTGCTCAGGGACGAAAAAGCATGTGGGCTCCTGGCTGCTGAACAACCTGCCCCACATCTCACCCTCTCCTGTTCCCAGAGTAATCTGCTCACAACAGAAACCAAGACCAGCCATCAACTGGCCTGGCGCCCACTGCCCCTAATGTGGAAAGCCTGATGTCTGATGGGGGAAACATCCCAGCATCTCAGCTGTAGTGTCAGGACTTACTATTACAAACGTCTCTCTGTCCCAGTTTCCAACCTGTTGCAGTTACTGACACCTACATGGCAAGTTTTTGCTGTCCTGCTGCAATTTGCTACCCCCACAATTCAGCGGGCCTGGGTCTAGGAGTAGCGATTTGTGACAGATGGGGTAGGTCTTGTTGCAATGTACTACTTCTGGGAAATCTCTATTTGAAATTGGGACACTCATGAAATTAATTTTCTAACTGAATACATTTTTCTAAATTAGAAAACATTTGTGTTATTGATATCCAAATTTAATATAGAGATTTCATGGAGTAGGAAACTGACAGGGCAGACGCCATCTGTCACCCATTGCTACTCCTGGATCAGGGCTGAGGCAACCAAGGAACTCAGGCACCATTGAAGTTATATGATCACAAATAATAGCCTGACATTAAAAAACAAACAAAAAAAAGTATTAAAATCTGTAATTTACTATGTCACAATAAAAACATAGGGGATGTTGTTATAATAATGAAACTAATGCTTTTGAAAAGTCAGTAAAAGGAATTAAACTACATTTACAGGAAATTATGATACACAATGGTCAACTCAAGCAATTAAAATAGCAAAAAAGACAAACCCTGAGCTGTCACCTGCTAACCCTAATTCCAAACCCTAACTCCTGTTCCCCTAACCTTTGACCCTAGCCCACACCACAACCAACCCTGACCCCTCCCTTCACGCTATGCAACCCAACCCTGCACCCTAACCCTTCAACTAACCCTGATCCCCGATCATCACCCTATTATATCATAACACCCACCCTGCCCATAACCCTAACCCCTTAACTCTAACCCACCTTTGAACCCAAACTCTTACACAACCTAATCCCTAAAGCTAATCCTAACCCTTGCATTAAGCACAACCCTCTAACCTGCCTCCAAGAATCCAAACCCCATCGCCTCCCCATAATCCAAATCTCCCTCTCAACCCCTAACCCTTTCCAAACCTAATCCACACACTAAATTTAACTCCCCCTTACCCTCACCCTAATCCAACCCCTAGACCCTGACCCTGTAATCCCAACCCTCAACCCCCAATTTCCCCCCTCCGTGGATGGCACCGTACTCTTCCCAGTGGGGGGGCTGACTTAGGCTAGAGAGAAAATTGGGGGCCTGCACTCCCCCTTGCCACAAGGCCCCACCCATCTCTATGACTCTGCTTCCTGCTGCTCTTAAGTGCCAGCGCTGCCCCACCCTCTGCATTGCCCTCCTCATGGCCAGGTGATGGCTAGAGCCGGCCATTGGGGAGTGACTGATGTGCTGGCTGGTGCCAGGAGATGGGCAGCTGGGCTGCTCCTATCATCTTCTCCTGCTGCTGCTCTTGGCCCCTGGGGCTGCGGCTGATCCTCAGCTTCCCGCCGCCTTTTGACTGCTTGCAGCCCCCAAGAGCTGCCTGAGTAGGGGAACTTGGCTCTGGCAGAGCCCTCAGGGAGCATCAACCACAGGCGGCAGGCCCAGGAGCCTGGGGCAGAGTGGGTCTGTTTGGATTGCTGTGGGGCACCCTGAACCCACCACATGCTCTGGGCTGCACATAGTTAAGTGGGGACTTCTGCACTGCGGCTGGTGGCAGCCCTGTGATCAGAGCTGGGTGGCCAGAGGGCGAACCAGGTTGGCTACTGAAAAATGTCTCCCCCATGGAGGAGCAGTGACACCCGGCGGCCAGTCAAGGTACTGCACAGTGTGGTGTTGTCCATGGAGCACCGGTGACACCAGGTGGCCAGTTGGGTTAATGCACAGACGGTGTTTCCGTTGCAGCGACAGTGACACCCAGTGGTCAGTCAGGGTATTGCATAGAAGGTATTTCCCTTGGCACAGCAGTGACAGCCGGTGGCCAGTGGAGATAATGCACAGAATATCTCCCATGAAGCAGCAGCGACACCCGGTGGTTAGTCAGGGTAATGCAGAGAGTATGTTCTCCTTGGCATAGCATTGACACCTGGTGGTCAGTTGGGGTAATGCACAGGTGGTGTTTCTATTGGAGCAGCAGTGACAGCCCGTGGCCAGTCTCGGTAATGCCTAGAGTATGTCTCGCTTGGAGCAGCAGTGACACCCGGTGGTCAGTCAGGGTAATGCACTGAGCACATTTAGTTGTCGCAGCAGTGACATGCAGTGAGCACTTGGGGTAATGCACAAGGGTTCCCTTGTACTAGTAGTGACACCTAGTGACCAGTAGGGATGATGCACAGACAGGGGTTCTCTTAGAGGAGCAGTGACACCCGGTGGCCAGTGAGGGTAATGCACAGAGCATGCTTCCCTTGGCATAGCAGTGATACCTGGTGGCCAGTCAGGGTAATGCACAAAAGGCGTTTCCCTTGGCACAGCAGTGACAGCAGGTGACCAGTCAAGGTAATGCACAGACTGTATCGCCCATGAAGCAGCAGTGACATCCAGTTAAGAACATAAGAATGCATGATATGCCCACATCTCGAATACTGTGTATAGATGTGGTCTCCTCACTTCAAAAAAGATATTCTAGGACTAGAAAAGGTTCAGAAAAGGGCAACTAAAATGATTAGGGGGTTGGAGACGGTCCCATATGAGGAAATATTAAAGAGGCTAGGCCTCTTCAGTTTGGAAAAGAGGAGACTAAGGGGGGATATGATAGAGGTATATAAAATCATGAGTGATGTGGAGAAAGTGGATAAGGAAAAGTTATTTACTTATTCCCATAATATACAAGAACTAGGGGTCACCAAATGAAATTAATAGGTAGCAGGATTAAAACAAATAAAAGGAAGTTCTTCTTCAAACAGCGCACAGTCAACTTGTGGGACTCCTTACCTGAGGAGGTTGTGAAGGCTGGGATTATAACAATGTTTAAAAGGGAACTGGATAAATTCATGGTGGCTACATCCACAAATGGCTATTAGCCAGGAAGGGTAAAGAATGGTGTCCCTAGTCTCTGTTCATCATAGAATGGAGATGGATGGCAGGAGAGAGATCACTTGATCATTGCCTGTTAGCATCACTCCCTCTGGGGCACCTGGCATTGACCACTGTCGGTAGACAGATACCGGGCTACATGGACCTTTGGTCTGACCCGGTATGGCCGTTCTTATGTAGGGTAATGTAGAGCGTATGTTCCCCTTGGCACCACAGTGACAGCCGGTGGCCAGTCAAGGTAATGCATGGGGGGAGGTCTCCCATGGGGCAGCAGTGACACCCAGTAACCAGTTGGGATAATGCAGGGGGCCAGCAGATGTAGTATCAGCCTCTTGCCATTTGCTGGGGTGGGGGGGCGGGTGAGGTGGGCTGGAGAAAAAAATTGAGAGACTGCAACCCCCTCATCACCTGGCTTCACCTGCATGGGGGCCATGCCTCTGCTCCTCAGTTAAAGGCCAGGCTCATCTCCTCTCCCCCTGGCCAGGATTTGCAGCAATATCATTTTTATTAAAATAAAATAGTAAATGGGATTTAATCCAAGTCCATACAAATAATCTAAATCTGTCCAAGTTTTAGTATTAAATCCCAAATCCTCTTAAATAGCCCATCAGAAACCAAAATTTGGAACTGTAAACAATGCTTAATTTAAAACATAAACATTAAGAAAAACTATTTTGTTTTTAAAAACAAAATTTAACAAATGTTATAAATTATCAAAAAAGAGTGCTACTACGGGATGATAAAATAAATAATCCCTACTATTAAAACCACCTATAAATCAATTGAATAGCTGAATACTGGCCAAATCTTTATAAAAATATGCAGAACTAGGTCAAAACCAGTATTGCATGTCAGATATTCCAATCCAGCAAACATCAATTAAAAGCTCCATCTCAATTTACAAAAAAAAGCCAGTAAACCAAAACAGTCAGCCTTAAACAAACCCGCACATAAGTGAATTTAAAGCTGTACCAACATTGGAACAAACTATGTAATTTTCTAATTCTAACGTCTTGTTTCACCCAGGAGGGAAAGTGTTTTGTAGCCCCAGTAACCGTGCTGTCACGCCAGCATTTCTTTCACTCAATAAGGTTTTTACCAAATATAAGTTGCCCTTAAAGTTGTCTAACAGAAATTCTAATTGTATCTTTGCAATAATATCCCAAGTATGCAAGTACGTCCCCTCAGAGCAGCACCACATTCCTCAGCTGCTAACGCAAGTGACTAAGTGATACTCTTCTGCTAGAATTCTAGAGATGCATTTGCAAACCCTGGGGCCTGAAGCTAATGGGAGAAAGGTCAGTGAGCGAGCTTGGAGCTCTCCGACGCCACCTGCTGGAGAGCAGAGGGAATTGACCGAGTGATGTACTAGCTAATTTAAATATCAAGGTTGTTTTCTGGTGTCAGGCTTCCACTGCTGGAGATCAAGGGGAGTGACTGAGGGTGGCATATCTTATTTCAGTATTAAGAAGTGGCAGTTTGGGGACAATTTGGGGTAAGTTTTGGGGTTGGGACCCATATTTTTAGTGTAGCTTATTAAGAGGCTGCCACTGACTGAGGGTGTGGTCACCCTGAACTGGAAGCCTGTAGTTTGACGTGGTGAAGGCGCGCTGGGCGCTGTGAATAAACTAAAGAAGAGACATTACATAAAATTACAGAAAACCGGTGTTGTGCCAAAACAATGTTTCCTGGTGGTTCTGGGGCTAAACCTCTGGTTTGTTACCTGGCTGTGTTGGGGGGTGTTAGTGCCCACGGCTTAGGCACGCTACGTGAGGGTGGCTCTGGGTGACTGACCGCAGAACGGAGGAGCGTCAGGGAGCGCTTGCGGTGCGCGGCAGAACCTGGACTGGAAGGCAGCGTGGGGCCGGTTAGTGCCCGCTGGGGAGTGTGAGACATGCTGCTCTGTTACGGGGGTGGAGGGGTGCTGACAGTCTGGCCACTTGAGAAGACCAGAGCTGCGGTGCTGGCTTGCCCGGCGTTTTCTGAAAGCTGATCTCCCACTGGGTCCTCACTAAGTGATGTTTTCTCACAGCTAATCTCCCATTGGGCTGTGCCTGGGTGACGCTTTCTGAAAGCACAGCTGGGCGCAGCCGTCAGGCCCTTGTGCAGTCGGCGCTCAGCGCAGGCCTGCGAGAAGCAGATTGAGGCCGAGTGGTGTCGATTCCGGCTGCCCGGGCGGAGGAACGGAGACCCCCAGCAGCGGGCGCTGCCGTCCTCACTGGTGAAGCCGCAGAGCTCAGGGAGTTCACTGGTTGCACCTGCTTGTGTGCTAGTGTTTTCTGGCAGCCAATGGGCTGTCGCTAGGAGATGTTTTATGACTGAGCTGGCAGCCAATGAGCTGTCAGTGTCACTAGGTGATGGTTTCTGACCGAGCTGGCAGCCAATGGGCTGTCACTGCCTGGGGGTGTAAAAGCAGCAAAGAATCCTGTGGCACCTTATAGACTAACAGACGTTTTGGAGCATGAGCTTTCGTGGGTGAATACCCACTTCCTCAGATGCATGTATGGGTATTCACCCACGAAAGCTCATGCTCCAAAACGTCTGTTAGTCTATAAGGTGCCACAGGATTCTTTGCTGCTTTTACAGATCCAGACTAACACGGCTACCCTCTGATACTTGCCTGGGGGTGGAAATTGCTGCTGCAGGCACCTGTGGCTCAGAAATTTCTCCAAGCCCCGGGACCGTTTGCAGTCACTGAAGGGAGGCGGGAAATCTCCAGGCTGGAGTGAAGGATCCAGTGGGCAGCGAACCCGCCACAGGCCCATGGGCACAGCCACTGCCGCGGGGAGTTGGACCAAACTCCCTGCTTTGCGCTGGGCACTGCCAGTGAACACGTGCAATTATTGTAGCTGCAGAATCCGCTCCCGTGCGTGTGAGCGAAGTCCCTGTAGCTGAGAGGCCAGTGGAAGCAGGATTCCTGGGGTTTTCCAGTGTGGGAGTTGGGAACTGGGCTCCGGGTTGGAGCGGTGTCGGGCTTAGGTTCGGAACTCGCAGTTAGGGTTGGGAGGAGGATTGGGCACAGTTTGGGTTAAGGGGTTTAGGGTTGGGGACCAGGTTATAGGATGAGCAATTTTTCGTTCAATATGGGTTCCGGAAGAGGAGTGTGTTAAAACTTTGTGTTGGGGGTTAGATTTTGGCGGGAGGATTTGGCCAACAGCAGCAGCATAGAAGTGTCCCAAAGACGTGGAGCGGAAGGACCCCCAGCCACCGAATGCTCAGAGGAGGAGCGCTGCCACCTAGGGCAGCAAAAACCATGGCGCCACTCCTGACTATGGTGTAACAGTGCCATGGTGCTAGAGAGAATATGGATGTGGGTGGGGACAGGTGGGGTTTCTTAGCCTCAGTCTCTGTGCTTAGTAAGCTGCTTTGTGTACAGGATTTGAGGAGGTTCGAGGGACCCCGCCCCCTGGCCAGAGCATTGCGTCTCAAGAAAGATGAGACCTGTGGAGGCTGTGGAGCAGGTGGTTAAGCAGCCAGGAGACTGCATGCTTGTACATCCCTGAGCAGCAGGGTGTGCATTGCATGTAGCACGAGTGTAGTACTGCGAGGGCAGTTTCTGCTGGCTGGATGGTGCAGGAAACGGGTCCAGAGGTGACACGGCCAGCAACCATGAGCTGAAGCTACCAACTTAGCAGTTTGACATTACCATCCATCCCTTAAGCCCTGTCCAACCCTTCAGCCATCCATGCATCCCTCTGTATGCCATATACATTGCTCCATCCATCCACATGCCTTACACACTCATCTCCATGTGCATCCCTCTGTCTCTCTGATTGGCCATGCAGTCCTCAGCACAATAAGACCCGGACCTTGAATAAGGCTTTTGGGTGCTGCAGTAATGGAGCTGGAGGTGATAGTATGGGTGTGGGCAGCTCTAGTACCAGCCCCACTTCTTCTAAGCTCAAAATCTCTAGAAAGATGGGGTGTGTGTGGAAAGACCAGCCCCCGCCCTAAGCCTGACAGGCAGGTCACAGCCTTCTCAGTACAGCACTGTCACTGTTGCTCCATGAAGGAAATGCTCTGTGCATTACCCCACGTCGCCACTCACTGTCACTGTTGTTCCATGAAGGAAATGCTCTGTGCATTACCCCACGTGGCCACTCACAGTCACTGTTGTTCCATGAAGGAAATGCACTGTGCATTATCCGATGAGGCCACACAGTGCCACTATTACTCCATGTGGGAAATGCTCTGTGCCTTAGCCCTAATGGCCACACAGTGTCACTGTTGCTCCTTAAAGAAATACTATCTACATTATGCTGCATGACTACCCATTGTCACTGTTGTTTCATGAAGGAAATCCTCTGTGCCTTACCCTGTGTTGCCACCCAGTGTCACTGTTGCTTCATGAGAGAAATACTATGTGCATTATCCCAAGTGACCACCGAGTGTCACTGTTGCTCCATGAAGGAAATTCTCTGTGCGTTACCCTGCATGGTCACCCACTGTCACTCTTCCTGCATGCAGGAAATACTTTGTGCATTGCCTCTCTTGGCCAAACAGTGTCACTGTTGCTCCATGAAGGAAAAGCTCTCTGCAGTACCTCTCGTGACCACAGAGTGTCACTGTTGCTCCATGAAGGAAATGCTCTGTTCATTATCTGGCATGGCCACCCAGTGTCGTTCTTGCACTATGAGGGATATGCTCTGTGCACTACTGCGCATAGCCACCCAGTGTCACTGTTGCTACATGAAGGAAATGCTCTGTACATTACCTGGCGTGGCCGCCCAGTGTCACTGTTGCTGCATGAAGGAAATGCTCTGTGCATTACCCTAAGTGACCAGACAGTGTCACTATTACTCCATGAGGGAAATGCTCTCTGCATTACCGCACATGGCCACCGAGTGTCACTGTTTCTCCATGAGGGAAATGCTCTCTGCGTTACCCCGTGTGGCCACACAGTGTCACTCTTCATCCATGAAGGAAATGTTCTGTACATTACTCCAAATGGCCACACAGTGCCACCATTACTCTATGTGGGATATGGTCTGTGCATTACCCTGCGTTAACATCCAGTGTCACTCTTGCTTCATGAGAGAACTGCTCTGTGCATTATCCCAAGTGGCCACACAGTGTCACTATTACTCCATGAGGGAAATGCTCTGTTAATTAGGTCTAATGGCCACATAGTGTCACTGTTGCTCCTTAAAGAAATCCTCTGTGCATCACACTGCATGGCCATACAGTGTCACTGTTGTTTCATGAGGGAAATGCTCTGTGCATTACCCCTTGTGGCGACACAGTGTCACTGTTGCACCATGAAGAAAATGCCCTGTGCATTACCCAGTGTGGCCACAGAGTGTCAGTGTTGCTTCATGAAGGAAATCCTCTACGCATTACCCGTATGGATACCTAGTGTCACTATTACTCCAGGAGGGAAATGCTCTGTGCATTTCCCCACATGGCCACCTAGTCTCAATGTTGCTTCATGAGGGAAATGCTCTCTGCATTACTGTGCATGGCCACCAAGTGTCACTATTGCTCCATGAATAAAATTCTTTGTACGATACCCCACGTGGCCACCCAGTGTCACTGTTGCTACATGAAGGAAATCCTCTGTGCATTACCTGGCGTGGCCACACAGTGTCACTGTTGATCCATGAAGGATAAGCTCTGTGCATTTCCACACATGGCCACAGAGTGTCATTGTTGCTTCATGAAGGAAATCTTCTGTGCATTACCCCATGTTGCCACCCAGTGTCACTAGTACTCCATTAGGGAAATGCTCTGTGTATTACCCCCTGTGGCCACACCGTGTCACTGTTGCTCCTTAAAGAAATACTCTCTGCATTATACTGCATAGCCACAAAGTATCACTGTTTCTCCATGAAGAGAATGCTCTGTGCATTATGCTGCATGGGCACCCAGTGTCACTGTTGATCCATGTAGGAAATTTTCTATGCATTACCCCACGTGGCCACCCAGTATCACTGTTGCTTCATTAGGGAAATGCTCTGCGCATTACCCTATGTGGCCACACAGTGCCACTATTGCTCCATGAAGGAAAGGCTCTCTGCATTACTGCGCATGGCCACCGAGTGTCACTGTTGCTCCATGAAGGTAATTATTTGTGCGTTACCCTGCGTGGCCACCTAGTGTCACTCTTGATCCATTAAGGAAATGCTCTGTACATTACCCCAAGTGGCCACACAGTGCCGCTATTACTCCATGTGGGAAATGCTCTGTGCATTAGACCTAATGGCCACACAGTGTCAGTGTTGATCCATGAAGTATAAGCTCTGTGCATGACACTGCATGGCCACAGAGTTTCACTGTTGCTTCATGAAGGAAATCTTCTGTGCATTGCCCCATGTTGCCACCCAGTGTCACTATTACTCCATGAGGGAAATGCTCTGTGCATTACCCTGCATGGCCACACAGTGTCACTGCTGATCCATGAAGGAAATCCTCTGTGCACCCTACATTACCACCCAGTGTCACTGTTGCTCCATAAGGGAAATGCTCTATGCATTACCCCAAGTGGCCACACAGTGTCACTATTACTTCATGAAGGAAATGTTCTGTGCATTACCCCATGTGGCCACACAGTGTCACTGTTGCTCCATGCAGGGTATTCTCAGTTCATTACCTCAGGTTTCCACCAGGTGTCACTGTTGCGCCATGAAGGACATGCTCTGTGCATTACCCCATGTGGCCACACAGAGTCACTGTTGCTCCATGAGGAAATACCCTGTGTATTTCCCCGCATGGCCACACAGTTAGTGTCCCCAACACATTCCAAGAGCTCACTGGACACTTTGTGTCTGTTTGAATTCCTTTTCTAACAGGTGTCTGGGTAGTTGAAGTCCCATGTCTTCCCCCCCGTCCCATTACTAATTGTGTTTTGAATATTTCTCTTATTTGCATGACAGAGTCGAGAACATCCATCTGCGAGGAAAGAGCCGGGGGGGGAATTGTGATGTGACGTGACTGTCCTGTTCTGACACGTCCCCTTCATGCCCTGACAGGCTGCAGTGTCACGTCCCATCCTCCCAGGCAAGAGAGATGGCTGCCGTGGGGCCAGCTCAGGTAGGGATTATCGAGCAGTTGCTGGTGGGCTCCTGTTGGTGGCAGAAAGGCAGTAAAGCCATAGGAGGTGGGTACTTCTGGGGGTGGTTAGGAGGTGAGAGGGGGCAGGAAATACCCAGGGTGGAGAAAGGGATGGGGAGAGGGCGTGACAAATGGGCTGGGATTAGTTTATGGTGAGGCCTAGATTCTAGCAACAGACCCATGGGATTTGTGGGTGGCAATTCCCTAATTTGTCAGTTGTCACGGTGTCTCCGGGTAATGCTCTGGAACTGCACCATACGAGGGCAGTCGGGACTCTGGGGGAGCCTCCTCTCTCTGAGCAGACTGTCACCAGGGCTTCAACCTTCCTGGGTCTGACCTCGAGCATTCACAGCAGCCCCTTCCGCACAGTGGCTTCCCACAGCGAGTCTGCCCAGGTGGGGTCCTGGGGAAGCCAGAGGGCCCTGCTCCCCAACTCCGCAGTGAGACGTGACTCTCAGCCAGCCAGTAAAACAGAAGGTTTATTAGACGACAAGAACACGGTCCAGACCAGAGCTTCTAGGTACAGGAAACAGGAGCCCTAAGTCAGGTCCATCATGGGAGGGTTAGGGAGCCCAGAACCCAGTTCTGGGCCTCCCTCCATTTCCCCAGCCAGCTTGAAACTGAAACTCCCTCCAGCCCCTGCTCTGGCCTTTGTCTACTTCCTGGGCCAGGAGGCCACCTGATCTCTTTGTTCTCCAACACCTTCAGTTGGCACCTTGCAGGGGAGGAGGGGCCCAGGCCATCAGTTACCAGGAGACAGGATGTTGGCCATTCTCTGTGCAGACACCATCACACTGGCCCTCTAGGGCTCTACAACAATCACACACCCTGGTCCCCCCACCAAGATACTTAAGAAAGGCATAGGGGAAACTGAGGCATCCCCAAATATTCAGAGACAACATTAAGAACATTCTCACTTTGGCACAGTGGGCCTGTTGGCGGCGGAAGGGCAGTAAAGACATAGGAGGTGGGTGCTTCTGGGGGTAGTCAGGAGGTGGGTGGGGGCAGGAAATACCCAGGGTGGAGAAAGGGAGAAGAAGAGGGTGTGACAAACCAGCTGGGATTTGTTTATGGTGGTGCCTAGATTCTAGCAACAGACCCATGGGGTTTGTGGGTGGAAATTCCCTAATTTGTCAGCCCCCCCTGGACTGGGCTGGGGAAATGTACCAGCCTCCAATGCTGGAGTCTGAACCTACTAGCCAGAGGGCAACCGCCAGTGAGGCCCGGGGAAGACACCCCATCCCATCCCATCCAAGTGCTGGCACTGGGGAGGCTGTTGGGATATCTGCCAGAGGCTCTATCACCTGTATCAGCCTCTGGCAGGTAGGTGAGTGTTGAATGTTCAGACCCCTCCCATCTCTCTCTGCTAGAAGGGGCGAGGGGCACGCACTCCCTCTCTCTCTCTTCCCCCCTCCCCCTGATGCCTCCTGTCTGTTCTGATGGGGAGGGAGTGTGATCCTGCCTGCCTGCCTCCCAGAGCTTCCATGTGATTGGCCCTCTCCCCTGTGACCAGTGGGGTTGTCACTGGGCAGCAGGTGCAGAGTGGGGGGCTCTTTCTCTTTCAGGGGCCGGTGACTTTCGAGGAGGTGGCTGTGTATTTCACCAGGGAAGAGTGGGCTCTGCTGGACCCCGCTCAGAGAGCCCTTTACAGACATGTCATGCAGGAGAACTACAAGAACGTAACCTCGCTGGGTAAGGATTCCCATCCCCTCAGTTCTTAGAAGGGGAAATGAAGAGTTAAGGTTCACAATACACCCTCGGCGTTGCCCTGTTTCAGCGACACCCCGAGAGGCCAGTGAGACGCAGACCAGCGCTCTGCCCTCCCCGCTACAGAACACTTTGGGAGCAGAGCACAGGCGCAGGACAGTGCAAATGCTGACACCATCTCTTTGCTAAGGCAAAACTTGGGGTTAGGTCCGATGTAGGGAATAGAAGCTGCCTCCCCCCGGCCTGCGCTCAGATCCTGAGCCTACTGCACACAATCCATCTTGGACTTTCATAATGTCACCACCCCTTTACCCTTCCAATGAGGATTCCTTCTGAGTCCTTGCCTTCACTTACCCCTCACTGAGCCCCAGGGACCCCAGGCATGTATGGCACCAGCCTGCTGACAAACCTTGTGGCAAGAACACACCCTTGTGCGCCTTTATTGATGCTGCCTGCACCACTCCGCACTGAAATGAGGAATACTTGTTCCTTCCAGTTTCACGTGCACCTCTCTCGGTGTCACAGTTCTGCCAAGCTAGTCCCTCCACTGTTCATGTAAAGCTACAGCTGGCACAGTGCACGCTGCTGGAGTGCCTGCAAATAAATGCTGGTGTTCACATCTGAGGGACACAATGCACAATGGCATGTGCTAAGTCCTTCCTTCTGTCAATCAAGACATTTTAAGGCCAAGGGAGACTATTTGGTCATCTAGTCTGACCTCCTGTGTAATACGGGCCAAGAGAGGTTGTGGGATCCTGGTCACTGGAGGTTTTGAAGAAGAGGTTAAACCAATGGTCTGTGTATACTTGGTCCTGCCTCACGGCTGGAGGATGGACTAACTGACACCTTGAGGTCCTTTTACCCCATGTGTTTCTGTTATTTTATGATTCATGCTCCTAGCCCTTCACTTTGACCTTGTCTCCCTCTGGAGAATGGGGGCTTTATTTAGTAGGTTTTTTAATGAAAAATAAGCATGGGTCAGCTTCCCTCTCAATGTGCTTTGTTACTGACTGGGTGTGAAGGAGTGAATTCCTCTCCTGGGATGGAGGTGTAATTCCTGTTGAAGTAGCATAGACCTGTCTCCATTTACATGGAAACACGATCGAGAACTGTCCGCGTATGAATGCAGCACACTGGACAATGCAAAGCCTCTCTCATGTGGCTGTAAATACCTACTGGCTGCAGCACCCCAGAAGAGACGGTGTTTATAAGGAGTCTGAAATCATTGAGACTCGCTGAGGTGCCATCATGACACACAAGGGTGCTGCCTCCGAAATGCCCTGTCTCAGAGTGGTGGAGCTGTGGGGAACACCCTTCCAAACAGCAAAGCCTCGTAAGTAGCACGTACTGGGATGTTTGCGCTGCCTTTGGGAGAGACCCTCCCAGTCTGGGTCCCCAGACTGGCCTTGGTGGCCTGTATGTAACTGCAAATATGTTGTAGTTTGAGCTGGAGCTCAGTCTCTTAAGCCTGAGCTGCAGTGTTTACACCAGCGGTATGTGTACCCCTGGGGTACTCAGAGGTCTTCCAGAGTTGCTACAGCAAAATCACTAGCCAAGTCAGTACAGAGTAAAATTTCATACAATGACTTGTTTATACTGATCTATATAATATACATTGAAATGTAAGTACAATATTTATATTCCAATTATTTAGTTTATAATGATATGGTAAAAATGAGCAAGTCAGCAATTCATGGTGTGCAGTGACACTTTTGTATTTTATGTCTGATTTTGTAAGCAAGTAGTTTTTAAATGAGGTGTAACTCGGAGGTACGCAAGACAAATCAGACCCCTGAAAGAGGCACAGTAGTGTGGAAAGCCACCGGTCTACACAACTATTTTTAACGTGCTAGCACCTACAGTGGAGCACCCATAGGGAGACACATCTCAAGAACCATTGTTACTGCACAAGTTGAGTAACTTCTTCTTTTGCATGTTATCTGATCTCACTGGTTTTCTTTGCCCTGAGCAGTGTTCCCACTTTTCAAACCCGATGTCATCTCCCAGCTGGAACAAGAGGAAGAGCCGTGGGCCCCAGATTTCCAGGGCTCAGAGGAAAGAGAGATCCTGAGAGGCAGCTGCATGAGTGAGGGATCATTAAACCTACTCAGCTGTTGAAGGAAACAGCTGGGATTCCCAGCAAAGACCTTGTGAGGTCTCTGGGTTCAGGGTGGTCCTCAGCAGGTGTCCTATCCTCAAGGCAGATACTGTTCCTGGCTTCCTACCCATCCTAACTCCTGGCAGTAGTTCTCTCCCCAGACTCCCTTCTCTCTGAGTGTTTCAGTGGGAACTGGATGCAGAATTGATCCTCTCCTCTCTCACTGTTGGAGAAAAATCAGGGACTGAATTTCCCCATCTCCAGCTACTGTCTTGGCTTGTCCCCCCTTTTCCCTTTCGGTTTCTGAGGTTTTCCTTTCTCTGTCCCAGCAGGTGAGGGGATGGTGAGAGAGACTGTGGAGCAGACGCCTCAGCAGGAAGAGGAGCAACTGGAAGCACGTGGGGCGTTGTTGCAAAGATGCAAAGGGAGTGTGTCCAGGAGTTGCGAGCAGGGAAAAGGCTCTCAGGGGCAGCACAGGCCAGAGAAGCGTCAGGGGAACCAGCCAGTGCAGAAAGTTGGAATATCTGTTCTATCGGGAAACTCACAAAGGCCTCAAGGAAGCCACAGCCTGGCAGAGAATCCTTACCAGAGAGAGAAATAACACGGGCTTTGAGAGTGGGAAAAAGTTCAGGAGGTGCTCACACCATTAGAGAATCCACACTGGAGTGAGACCCTATGGATGCTGCGAGTGCGGGAAAACCTTCGCTCAGCGCTCAAACCTTATTTGCCATCGGAGAATGCACACGGGGAGAAACCCTATGGATGCTGTGAGTGCGGGAAAACCTTCACTCGGAGTGGGAGAAACCCTATGGATGCTGTGAGTGCGGGAAAACCTTTACTGAGAGCTCGCACCTTATTTGCCATCAGAGAATCCATAGGGGGCAGCGCCCCTATGGATGCTGCGACTGTGGGAAAACCTTCACTCAGCATTCAAATCTCATTGCGCATCAGAGGAGTCACACAAGGGAGAAACCCTATAAATGGTATGAGTGTGGGAAAACCTTCTCTTGGCACTCAGCCCTTATAAAACATTGGAGGATCCACACAGGTGAGAAACCCTACAACTGCCGTGAGTGCGGGAAAACCTTCATTGACAGCTCACACCTTACTTGCCATCAGAGAATCCACACAGGGGAGAAACCCTATGGATGCTGCGAGTGTGGGAGAACCTTCGCTCGGAAATCTGGCCTTATTACACATCAGAGGATCCACACAGGGGAGAAACTCTATGAATGCCATGCGTGTGGGAAAACCTTCCATCACAGCTTTTCTCTTATGTATCACCAGAGAAGGTGCAAGGGAGATAAACACCATGAAAATCTTGTCTAGGACTCAGGAAAGATTTTTTTCCCCCCTTTTCCTAATTCCAAAGTAGTGAACTTTAAGGCAGCATTTGTGGCATCTCAGCTCCCTTGCCACTGGACACAACCTCCATCACTTTTCCTAGTCTAACCAATTTTGGAGCATCACGTTTATACTTTTCCTCCCACTGCAGTGATTGTTAGTCACCAGGTTCCCCCATTAGGGACAGATTGCCTCGTTCCCAGATTGCACTGGGTTCTGCTGAATAGCAGTTGTGTCTTGTACTCTTTTTCCTCAATGTAAATATAACAGAGAAGGCGTGGGGATAGAGGGTGTGATAAAGTGGGGATTTTCCCTTGTTATGTTGTATGTGAACCTATGTGAGTTTTACATGAATACTGTGTGTGCCTCAGTTTCCCTGTGTGCTGCACCAATACCTCGGTGGTGGGAATAAGGGTGTGTGACTGTGACGAAGTGGGAATGTTCTCAATGTTTTCTTTGAATACTGGGTGGGTGCCTGTGGCACAGCAGGGAGTGGGGAGTATTGGCCTGGGAAGGTAGCAGGGGAGGTTTATTGGGACTGGCTGCATTGGGGATGGGAGACTTTCCTTGAGGGAAGCTATCTGAGCATGTAACATGAGAACCCAGGAGGGAGGTTGGAGCCAGGTGACACCTGTGCCCGAGAAACTGGACAGAGGCTGGGTGAGAGGCTGGAGGGAGGTTCAGTTTGGAGATGGCTGGGGAAATGGAGCGAAACCAGACGAGGCTCTGGTCTTCCTGCCTCCCCAGAATGGACCCGGCCGAGGGGTCCCATTCTCTGTACCTACAAGCTCTGTTTTAGACCATGCTCCTGTAATCTAATAAACCTCTGTTTTACTGTCTGGCTGAGAGTCACGTCTGACTGCGAAATTGGTGTGCAGGACCCTGTGGCTTCCCCAGGACCCCACCTGTGCAGGGCTTGCTGTGGGAAGTGTATGGTGGGGCAGCGGATGCTGAATGCTCTGGAGTCAGACCCAGGAAGGTGGAAGCTGCATAAGCTTCTTGCCCTGGAGACAGTCTGCTCAGAGAGAGGAGGCTTCCCCAGAGTCCTGACCGGTTTCGTAGGGAGCAGTTCCAGAGCATCACCTGGTGGCTGCATGACACCCGCTAGAATTTATCTTCTCTACTTTCTACAGTTCCACCATTCAATGTGTCCTATCATTCAGGGTTCTCAGCCCTCTGTTTGTGGTTCACAATTTGTTTTCTTTGCTCCTAAACAGTAATTTAGGGCCTGAGATGAAAGTGTCACAGACCTGGATGGACCTCAAATACAGTGAGATCATTTGGAGTTGAAATCCCAGTTTGCCAACGGTTGGCAAAGCCTGTTGTAGGACTTTACCTACTGATATGGGATTGTTTGCAGATGGAGAGGCTGGCTGGTTGGTTTTGTTTTGTTTTTTCCATTACCACGATGCTAGAACTTGTGTAAATAATATGACTTGATACTAATGAGAGCAGGAGGTTTGAACGGCTCAGAGGAGAATGCAATGGGAGAATCTCTTGTCCTGATTCTGAGTCGTCATATTTAACCTGCTCTGGAATTTCTAGTTCTATGAAACTGGCTGTATCTTGTGTGATGTGGGTTTTTTCCCTCTTAAAGGACATTGGGTCACATAAGCAGATATTAATTTTATTTGCCAAAGTGTGGCTCAGGTTTATTGGGGACTTTGAGAAAATGCCCATTTACTGAAATAGTCATTTCTTATTTTGTTTGCTTTTTCTCTGCTCCCTCCATGACAACATGGAGAAACTTCAAATTCAGTTCAGTCACCAGGAGAGACCACTCCAAGGTCTTGGACATACTAACTGTTGTTAAATCTCCAGTCGGAAATGGGGTGGGGGCTAGTTCATCAAGTTGTGCAACTAATTGAAGTGACTGCACTCAATCACGCTGTTGCTCAGTTGTTTTAGGTCCGTATTGTCTCTGATGATCCAGGAAGAGAATTGCACAGGAAGTAACTAAGAACTGGGCAAAAGGGTCATGGATTTGTTTCCTGAGGGGGTTGTGAAAGAGGCTTTTGTGCCAGGGAGGAGGATGTAACCCTTAACCTTCTACAGAGGGGGAAACAAGCACAGTTGAGGCGGAACAGTCACAGCAGGTGAAGGACCTAAATCCACACCGTGTAGAGGTCAAGCATAGGAGTTTATTACACACAGCGCTGACGGAGTGTGACCTGGCTTATTAGGCTCAGAGATACTATCAGTTAATTGATTACAATGGAATATATGGATTTTCCATGGGTGGGGGAAAGTGACGGGATAGGCAGTTCCACACCCCGGCATAGGTTTTGCAGCAAGACGATAGCACATTAGCCAATGGCTAACAGGTTACATAATGTCTCCACCCATGGTCTCAAGTTAGCAAGTTAACATTTAATTAATACTTTGATGAAATGTTAGTATAAAATATATATGTTGAATTCTGATTTGGGGTCCATAGGAACGGAGCAACTCCTTTGATTGTCCAACAAGTACATTCCTAGGGGTTAAAGCAAAGAAACAGTGAAAGTATATGACAATACAGACTGTCCCCTTTGTGTTTTAAGGCAGGGCATTGGTCCCTGGGAAGGGAGGTGGAAGGGTGCCATATCTTACACTGACATGTACCAACTTTTCATAAACTCAAGGTTGGATCTGTGGGAAGAACGTTCCCTACAGAAGAGACTGACACGATAGGAACAGGGATCCTTTGTTCAATTTGCAACTTTGATTAAGATGCAGTTCTTTAGTTCTTAGCTCCAGCACCTGGCAATTTGCTGAGCAGGCCTATTTTAGCAAAACATGATGATCTGTTTACCCCAGCTTTCTCTTAGCTAATCATTATTTGGAATTTAGGCCTCTGGTTTCCAGACCAAACTCTGGACTTTGGGTCTGGAAAAGTGCTGGCACAATCCATATACCAGGTTATTATATAAAATGCACATGGTTTTTAACCCTTCACCAGGGAACAATACAGAAAATTGTAACTACATATAAAGCTGAGTTCTTCAGTATCTCAGTCACGCGTATCACGCGGGCAGCCTACTCTAAGGAGTAAGGATGTATTGGGATAGGCTGGTATGGTTTTTTTTAAATGAAAATGTGCGGTGGTGAACTGTGCATTCTAGCAGCTCTAACTCCAAAGAACGTTTGTCTAACAGTGCCCCTTCATCTCTGTAATAACGTATAGAAAGATGCGTTTCTCCATTTGTACTGTCTCAACAGGTTTTTTTTACATCACAAACTACTAAATGTGTGGGAAGAGGGGGCAGGCTACTGCGCATGTACTATGCTGGAGGGGAGCGATCCCAGGATTTTTGCAGGTACTCTCTTGCCCCAGGTCTGCATTGCGATGTCACAGCAGGGGCCAGGCGCTGAGCCGGTGGTGGGATTGAGGAGAAGGTGAGGGACGGAGGGTCTCTTTCCTCCATGGCTGATTGGCCTTTGTGGGTGGCGGGGAAGACGGAGGGTCTTGTGCTTTCTCTCCCTGTGGAGGGAGGAGGCAGAACCTCGGAGCTGCCAGTGTGGGGTGAGAAACAAGCTGGGACCTGCCCTCAGTATGTGCAACAGCGAGTGTCAGAGGGAGCGTCGCTGACCGATGCTGCCAGGGGAGCAGCCAAATGTGCAGTGAGGGGGACGGGTGGCCTCTGCCGGGACTGGGGACAGTAGGTTACGGGGGTTTCCTCAGCCATTCCCCCCCTAAGCTTTGCTTCCCCTCCCTGGTTTCTGTGCCTCAATTTCCTCCCCTGAAACCACTTCAGCCCCTGCTCCCCTCCCCCAGGCCCTCACACCTCTCCCCTAAATCAAGCCCCCTAACTCCGCCCCCAGGGGCATGTGCCCCCCATCCCAAATCCCCTCATTTCCCTGTATCCCCTTGACCCCTGCTGCCCCAGCTCCTCCCCCAACCCCTCACCTACCCCTTCCTCCTCCTCCTCCTCCCAAATCCCTTCATCTCCCCGTATCCGCTTCACCCCTCCTGCCCCAGCTCTTCCCCCAGCCCTCACCTGCCCCCTTCACTCCTCCCAAATCCCCTCATCTCCCTGTATCCCCTTCACTCCTCCTGCCCCAGCTCCTCCCCATCCCTCACCTACACCCCTCCTCCTCCTCCCAAATCCCCTCATCCCCGTATTCCCTTCACCCCTCCTGCCCCAGCTCCTCCCCCATCCCTCACCTGCCCCCTTCCTCCTCCTCCCAAATCCCCTCATCTCTCTGTATCCCTTTCACTCCTCTTGCCCCAGCTCCTCCCCATCCCTCACCTGCCCTCCACCCTCTTCCTCCCAAATCTCCTCATCTCCCTGTATCCCCTTCATGGATGTGATTGTGGTGTGATTCAGGTGTAATGGGGTGTGAAAGGGATGTGATTAGGGTGTAATTCGGGTGTGAGGAAGAGTCATTGGGGTGATGGGATGTGATTGGGGTTTGATCCCCAGGTCCCCACTTCACCCTCTCTTCCCCCCTCCCCCATTACCACGGGCCCAGCTAAGGCCTGCCCGGGGCAGAGGGGGAGGGGGAGCAAGAGTGAGGAGTCGCGCCGCAGGGGCTTGTGGGAGACGTGCTGCCACCCCGGCGTGACAGGAGGGGGCGGGGCCGGGGCCGGAAACTGGAGTGGTGGGAAGAGGAAGTGACGTCACCAACCAGTATAACAACCGTGAAGCACTCAGGCCTCCCAATTTCCTCCACCCCCGGTCTCCCCTTCTCCCTCCAACCCCCTTAAACCTCCTACCTTCAGCCAGGGGCCCCTCAGCCCCCCTTCTCCTCCCTCAACCCACCCCCAGGCTCCTCACCCCCCCTAGGCCTCCACCCCCCCTTCTCCTTCCTCCAACCCACCACCAGGCTCCTCACCCCCCCTCCCCGGTTTTGAGTCTCCACTCCCCACTTCTCCTTCCTCCACCCCCCCCTCAGGTCTCACCTTCTCCCTCCAACCCCCCTTAGACCTCCTATCTTCAGCCAGGGGCCCCTCAGCCCCCCTTCTCCCTCAACCCACCCCTGGGCTCCTCACCCCGCCCCCCGGTCCTAGGCCTCTACCCCCCCTTCTCCTCCCTCAACCCACCCCCAGGCTCCTCATCCTCCCCCCCCCCCCGGTTCTGGGCCTCCAGGCCCCCCATTTCCTCCCTCCAACCCACCCCCGGGCTCCTCACCCCCCCTTCTCCTCCTTCCAACCACCCCCTCGGGTCTCCCCTTCTCCTTCCAACCCTCCTTAAACCTCCTACTTTCAGCCAGGGGCCCCTCAACCCCCCTTCTCCTCCCTCAACCCACCCCCAGGCTCCTCACCCCCCAGATCCTAGGCCTCCAACCCACCCCCAGGCTCCTCAACCCCCCTGCTCCTAGGCTTCTACCCCCCCTTCTCCTCCCTCAACCCACCCCCAGGCTCCTCACCCCCCCCCCCAGGTCCTAGGCCTCCTTCCTCTAACCGCTCCCTCGGGTCTCCCCTTCTCCCTCCAACCCCCCCCTTAAACCTACCTTCAGCCAGGGGCCCCTCAGCCCCCCTTCTCCTTCCTCCAACCCACCCCCAGGCTCCTCACCCCCCCCCCCGGTCCTAGGCCTCCACCCCCCCTTCTCCTTCCTCCAACCCACCCCCAGGCTCCTCATCCCCCCGGTTCTGGGCCTCCAGGCCCCCCCTTCTCCTCCCTTCAACCCCCCCGGGCTCCTCAGCCCCCCCTTAAACCTCCTCCCCTCAGCTACGGGCTCCTCCCCTTTCTCCTCCCTCAGCCCCCCTTAGTCCACCCTCCAACCCCCACACTGATGTGTCCCTCAGCCCCCCTTTCTCCTTCCACCCCCCCGGGCCCCTCAGCCCCCCCTGGTCCCGGGCCTCCAGCCCCCCTTCTCCCTCCAACCCCCTCCCCCATGGGCCCCTCGGTCCCTTTCTTCTCCTCCCTCCAACCCCTGCCCCGGTCGTGGGCCCTTCATGCCCCCTCCTTCTCCTTCCAGCCCCTTCAGTCGTGGGCCACTGACTCCACCCTCCTCCCTCCAACCCCTTCAGTCGTGGGCCACTGACCCCACCCTCCTCCCTCCAACCTCCTCAGTCATGGGCTCCTTAGCCCCCCTTTCTCCTTCCTCTAACCCCCCCTGTTCTTGGGCCCCTCAGCCACCCCTTCTCTTTCCACCCCCCCCAGTCGAGCCACTGACCCCACCCTCCTCCCTCCAACCCCCTCAGTCGTGGGCCCCTCAGCCTCCCCCTTTCTCCATCCAACCCCCCCAGCCCATCTCTCCAATCATTGGGCTCCTCAGCCCCCGTTTTGCTTTCCTCCACTCCCCGAACCGACCCCAATCTGCCCCGTCATCCCTATTCTTCTCCCATCTAGTCCTCTTTCTGTGGGGGCCCCTCAGCCCCCATTTCTCTCCAACACCCACCCAGCTCACCACAACCTGCACCCCAGCCCATTCCTCCTCCTGTAGGGACTGCTCAGCACCCCCAGTTCATCCTCCTTTTCTCCTCCCTTGAACACTCCTCAATCTCCACCCCCAGTTCCTAACTTCCCCCCCAGTCCCTCTCTCCATCTATGGGGCCCCTGAGCGCCTCTCTCTCCTTCTTCCCCAACCCCCTCCCCCAGTCCACTTCAACCATTTCTCCTCAACCCTGGGACCCTCATCATCTCCTTCAGTGCATTCCAGCCTGCCCCACAGTGAGACCCATTCAACCTCCTCCAACGTGCTCCCAAGGCTTGCCATCTCTCCGCTCACCTCACCCAACCTGCCACCTGCACATGCACTCGTGGCCCAGCCGTCGTTCAGTCTGCACATTCCCTCGGATGACTGATAGATTTATCATCTCATTATTGTTTAGTCCAGGGGTCGGCAACCTTTCAGAAGTGCTGTGCCGAGTCATCATTTATTCACTCAAGGTTTTGTGTGCCAGTAATACATTTTAACGGTTTTAGAAGTCTATATTATATAACTAAACTATTGTATGTAAAGTAAACAAGGTTTTCAAAATGTTTAAGCGTCATTTAAAATGAAATTAAAATGTTGATCTTACGCCACAGCCTGCTCAGCCCACTGCCAGCCTGGGGTTCTGTTCACCTAGGTGGGCAGCAGGCTGAGCAGGGCCTGCGGCCAGGACCCCAGACCTGGGGGGCGTTCAGGGGTCAGGGCTGGGGTGTAGGGCAGAATGCTGAGTGTGTGGGAGGGTCAGGGCAGAGATATGGGGGGTGTAGGACAGAAGGCGCTGTGTGTGTGTGTGTGGGGGTCACGGCAGAGGGCTGGGGTGCTCGGCTCGTGGGGGTGCTCCCAGCCCCCTGCCCTGAGCAGCTCATGGCAGGGGGCTGGAAGGGATGTGCCCTCTTCCACCTCCTTCCCCAAGGCTCCATCCTTACCTCTCTCTGTCTCCTCTAAGGAGCTGTGCACATGCTGCTGCTCTTCCCCCTGCCCCTCACAAGGGCCATCAGATGATTGGCACAGGGAGGGAGAGGGGGCAGGGCAGGAAAGCACCATGCTGGGGGAAGAAGAGGGGGAGGGGGAAGCTTGACTGCTGCAGGACCAAGCTTCTGCCTCCTGCCCCCACAGGGGAGAACGGTGGGCGGGGGGGAGGGGGCTGAGTTAGGCTAGGGGCTGGGACTGTGGCAGGCAGCTGCTTGCTGCTCAAAATCGGCTTGCGTGCCGTAGGTTGTCAACCCCTGGTTTAGTCCCTTATGGTGGGCCTGGGAATGTTGGGCCTGGGACTGTGACTGAGGAATGTAGCGTTATGACTGAGCATTAGGGGCCCTCCCAAATAATATCTATGAATAATGTGGATATGGCACATATGTTTGTAGTGTATACAGGCATATATGTGTAATGTGTGTGTATACATAGAAAAGCAATTTATATCCAAGCATAACAATTCTTTCCCAATTTGTTGTTGTAGTTTGGCCCTGATACTGCAGATAGCAACCCACTTTTATTAGGGCAATGACACTTGCCATTTGGTTCGGTATTAATAGTAGGCTGAGTGTTTTGAAATACTGGGGGAGGGATTGTGATAATGTAGGTGAGAAGTAAAACAGAAATTTGGAGTAGTGACACTACCACTGAGGCCTGTTATATATAACTATCTTGTGATTGGTTACTACACAGCACTGCCCATCCAGGTTATAAATGACCCCTCCTGCTTGTTGTCACCCTCCAGAAAGCTTCACTGGGCAGGAAACGGGAGCAGAGCTTCTCTGCTCCATTGCTCAAACTGCTCTGTGCTACACCAGGAGTTGATGTAGATCCAGTTGCTTCGTACGGCTGCTGTCTCCCAGATAAATTGGTTACTGTCCATTCAGTAGGTTATCAAATATTGTTGTCAGGATTTAATATTGGTAGCCAGACACTGAACAAGATTGTTTTGAATAATGTGTGCCTCAGTTTAGGATGTCGTGTCACTGACCCAAATTATGACTCGTACTAACAGGCAATTTGTTCACCCAATTTGCAATTACTATGTAACTTTTGTTTGTTTACCAGTTTGTTTCTTCCTTGCCTTCATGATGTTTGCTGCTGTTTGTTTAAGTTTTAGCTGTGTGTTGGCTAAACAGTTTAGCAAGATAAACTGCTTGTAATGTTGTAAAGCAATAATACACAGTACAATGATAATACAGTAATACAGCAACAATACAGTTTTTACACAGTAACCAAGTTGAAATTAAATGACGGTTTATCCTGGTCCAGCTAATGGTTTTTAGCTGATTGTTAACTTAATGGTCCATATATGGCAGGTAGAGGTGTATTTGACCAGTCTCTTATTTATAAAGCACTTCATTTTTCTTTTCTTGATGCTTTGGGGGTTTCTTCACTGTATACTGATATCCGTTGGATTCTTCAGGGTGTGATATTTTCTGGTGGCTTTGGTCTGTGGGATGCAACTTAAACTTTTTACTATGTTCACTAACAAGTTTGTTTTTCCTTTTTTGTTTTCAGTAACCCAAACTTACTACATTGTAAACAAACTGAGTTAAACTGTGTATTAAGAACAATGTAATAGGGACCGAGTCTTTTATAACGCAAGGTGTACTTTTGCAATTGTTGTCTAGACATTCATTTTCCTTTGAGGTGCATTACTAATATTTCATAGTAAACGTAATGCTTAATGGCTAAAATAAATGCTCACAACCTTCCACGAGAAGGTTTGTCGCTTTCACTTGCTGAACACTTTGTTTTCAGGAAAAGAGTTAGTAACATCATTTTAACAAGTTTTTTAGAGCTAATTTGCTTGTGATACCAACTTCACTTTTGTTAATTGTTTAGAAGCACAAACTTTAACCACTACTACTTCCCATTAACATACCATAACAAAAGAAAAGCGTATCAAATTAAACCAAAATAAATTTTAAATACAGGTTCATGCAAATACTTTGAAGGTATTAATCTTTGATGCTTTGTGTTTGGGAGTCAAAAGCGGAAGCTTGTTGAAAACGTGGAGACCTGTTGACATTGTTTGGTTAGCTTTATTCATAAATTTTTTGCTATCACATTCTTATAGCTATATTTAAAAGTACAAACAAGTTTATAAAAAGCCCAAACAAGAAATTAAGGTAAAGATAATATTAACAAAATGTCAATGTTGAGGTTTCCCCTTATCTTTTTTCTTTGAATAACAATAAAACATACTTAAAAACCAAAAGTGTTTTCAAAAGGAGAATCCTTTTTGTTTGCGATTGCATTATTTCTTGAGGCATAAATATATGTACATATATTTGTAACTGAAGCCTTTTTGAACTTTGCATAAAAAATTGGTGTTAATAATATTATGATTATACTACAACCATGATTTTAAAATAGTGTGGTACCACATATACATATATTTTTAAAAAAGGGATTAAATTGAATTTTGTTGCAACAAAATAAAAATAATAAAAAATAGTCACATGACATACAACATAAGACAACACACGTGACATATAGGACAAACTTATAATTAAAAACAAATGGCACCAGAATTCTATTCATAACTATACAAAATTAGGTAAACAAAAATAAAAATGGTTAAACATTTGAGTAAACAAATTATTACCTTATTTAAAACTTGTAATATAAATTGATAAAAAGATATTAATATATGGCAAATGTATTGTATTAATTTGGTAGCAAGGAATTTTGCATTACTTTATATTTAACATTATTTTAAAACTCTGCTATATTAGTGCATGGGGTTAGGATTAGAAGCAGAGTCTGCATTTCTGTTGCTTGCCAACTATATCTTCAAGAAAGGTAGGAATAATTCCAGCGGTTGCATTCCTGAAGGGTTAAAATAATAAATTCACTGGGTTTATTTAAAGTAAAGGTTTTACCTTGTTTTCTTTTTGTTTTGTTCTTTTTTTAGTTGCTTCATCCTTTGGAGGCTTCTGTAAAAAGTACAACTTTTAAAACCAAGAGCTGAAGTGAGGAGAGGCGGGAGAAGGGGGGGGTTGGAGAGCAACCTAGGAAGGTAGTGAGACCTGAGCCAAGAGAGATTAACGCCATCAAGGTACTTGAAAGTACAGGCAGCAGTGCATTTAGCAAAGTGAGGAGGCACATAAAGGAAAAAACGTAACTCGTATGTACACACATTTGAGAAGTTCTATTATTAAATATGAGCGCAGAGTGTGGTTCTGTGGGTCAAAGCATTTGGGAACCGACACTGTAGGGAACTGCACCCCGATTTTTATTCTGGCTTTGAGAGGAGAGTTGAAGTAGTTAACTGCTCTTGTAAAACCGAATTTGTTACCCCAGTGTCTGTTGCTTTTGTGTGCGTGCCAGATGGATGGTGGGAGTGCCCTTTTTTTGCTGCAGTTAACTGTTTTTGGGCAACTCCATGTGTTGATGTGTCAATTCTAGGTGTTAATCCACTTAATTTTGGGTATTTTACTGTGAAATTCTTTTTTATTCACTCCTCTGTAGTCGAGTCGCAGCTCCTAGCTCCTAATGTGCTCTGTGAACTGTTCCATATTTTCCTTCATCTGATTTACCAGTTCAGTAAGAGTATTGTGTGCTACTCTTTCCTGCCATGCACTTGCTCGTCCCATTCTGACAGGCACCAGCTTCGGTCTCAGTTTAACCGGAACCTGGCTGTTTTCATAAGGTGGTGATTGCAATGCAGTGGACCCCATTTCATCTTTTCATTTTGATAGGGCCCCCTTTTTCCCTTTCTGTCCCCATTCTTCAGGCACAGGGGAGCTACCTGAAGCCTCCTCTTCACCACCAGTATTTATAACGGGACGGCACATGTATTTTTTGTAGGTTGCTTGCAGCTGTTTGCAATGTTTTATTTTCCTGCTATATTTGCTCGAGCCTATCGTGACTCTGGGCCACCTGTTACCCTGCTAGAAGAGCTTGGGCTTTCCAGTGCTTGACTGCCCAGGTTGCCTCTTCTACGTTCCCTGTTTTTTCCATTACTGGTCGGGCCAGTATGGTGGTGTGCTGTTTGAGCCATCTATCCGCCATAGATGTTAGTTGCAAAATTCTTGATTTTTTTACTTTTATTATTTTTTAGAGCTTCGGTTTCTACTGTTGCTCTTGTCAAGGTTCCTTCCTCACTCTGAACTTTAGGTTACAGATGTGGGGACCTGCATGAGAACCCCTAAGCTTAATTACCAGCGTAGATTTGGTTGCTGACAGTTTGGTTACACAGAGCCACCTGAAGGCTCAGTGTGGGGCATGGTCTTTCTCTCTTTTATTATAGTTCTTATCTGCTATTTTGTTCCCAAAACCAGATTTAAATAAAACGCAAAGTCGTGGCTGCAGCAGGGCAGTGAAAGCCAGGAGAATGGGAAAAGATTTTAAAACAGTTTAAATTTTGTAAAGCATTGTGTTACCTTAAGGGTTAAATGCTCAATACCAAAGTTAAACAACACTAGTTACCTGTGTCTGGCAAACATGTTGTTTGGTTTTGCAACTTTGAATGGAAGATTTCAAATGGATTGTAGTGTTAGTATTTAACACCACATCAATTCATTTACCCCGAGTGGCCACCAAGAGTCACTGTTGCTCCAGGAGAGAAATGTTCTGTGCATTTCCCCAAATGGCTGCCCAGTGTCACTGCTGCTGCTTAAGGAATTGCTGTGTGAGTACCGCAGGTGGCAACACATTATCACTGTTCATCCATGAGGGAAATGCTTTGTGCATTAACCCGAGTGGCCATCGGTTGTCACTGTTTCTCCTTGAGGGAAACGCTCTGTTCATTACCTGGATTGGCCACTCAGTGTCACTTTTGCTCCATGGGGATAATACTTTGTGCGTTACTCCGAGTGGCCACCCAGTATCACTCCTGCTCCATTACGGAAATATTCTGTGTAATTGCACTCAGTGGCCACCTAGTGTCCCTGTTGCTCCCTAAGGGAAATGCTTTGGTATTACCCGGATGGGGCATCTGGTGTCACTGTTGCTCCACGAGAAATTATCACTCAGTCTCTGTTCAAGGGGTGGGGTGATGTGGATGGGATGAGAGAGGGAGGCAGGGATGGGGGCGAGATTTCACGCACCAACAGAGCTTTGTGTACTGATGGCTCATGCTTGGCTTTTGCAGCTGTTCTTACAGAGGAAACGTCCAGGAGCCCCAGCCAGAGGAGAAACTGGCAGACGTGGACCTGAGCAGCTTGGACGTCCTCCTAAGCAGACATGAACAGTCCTCAGGTTGAAGAAGTAGGAGAGGACGAAAATCATGCAGGGTAGTGGATAGTGGAGCAGTTTCTGTCGGTGTTAACTCCATCTCTGTTAATCGAGTGGGGCTCTTGTAGATGGAATGGGAGTGGGAGGCAGGGATGAGGGCATTAATAGAGCTCTGCATAGTGATAGTTCTTGCTTGGCTTTATTAGTTTGCAGAGGAATTGTCCAGGAGCCCTCGCCCGAGGAGATACTGGCAGAGGTGGACCTGAGCTGCCTGGGCATCCTTCCAAGCAGATATGAACACTCCTCCGCTTTGTGTCTCCTGCATAACTACACTTCACAACTTCTAGCTGCACGACTAAAGCCAAAGATAAATTCAGGGCAGAGGCTGAGTACAGATGGCTGCTTCCTTTTAGGTGGGTTTGGTTTCTCATAAAAGTTTACTTCTTTATTCTGGGTTCGGGAGGAGAATTTTCTGATCTTCCAGGACAGAGAGGAGCGGGTTCTTCTGAGCAGTGGCCTGGAACCAGGAAGGTGGGTACAGATGCTGAGTTGGTCTTTCGTATGTCTGTCTGTCTCTCTCCTTGTACTTTCTCCTTGCATAGAACATGGGCAATGGTGCATGCTCACAAGCTTGGTCTGGAGAGCCTGCAACTCACTAGTGCATTGGGAGGGGGAAGAGAAGCATGATGGGTACTAGATTCTTCATTGGTAGTGGTGGGGGTGACTGGGAGTTGACTCTGACTCTGTTCATCAAATGGGGCTGATGTGCGGTGGGTGAGAGAGGGAGGGCAACATCTCAGACACCAATAGAACTTTGTGCGGTGATGGCTCCTGCTTGGGTTACATGCTGTGTTTGCAGAGGAATCGTCCAGGATTCGCAGCCAGAGGATAAACTGGAAGAACTGAACCTGAGCAGCCTGGACATCCTTATAAGCAGAGATGAACAGTCCTCAGCTTTCTGCCTTCTCCATGACTGGCGGTGAGTGAACAATTATGGCACTCTATCCCTCATCTGTACCACTCAAGTTTTCTTCAGAGGCCGTGAGCCTCCTCGCTGGGCACGGGGCTCTGTGGGATTACGACCAGGGGAAGGGACAACGGTTTCCTCTGCACAGTGACTGTCTTGGATGCAGGTGCAACAGGCTGCTTAACATATGAACGTAAGAATGGCCAGACTGGGTCAGATCAAAGGTCCATCTAGCCCAGTATCCTGTCTACCAACAGTGGCTAATGTCAGGTGCCCCAGAAGGAATGAACAGAACTGGGAATAACCAAGTGATCCATCCACTGTCGCCCATTCCCAGCTCCTGACAAACAGAGGCCAGGGACACCATCCCTGCTCATCCTGACTAATAGCCGTTGATGGATTGATCCTCCTTGAATTTACAGTAACTCTTCACTTAACATCCTCTCGCTTAACAATGTTTCGAGCTTACATCCCTGCTCAATTACAGAACACGCTGTATTTACAGTTGTGCAATGCTTTGCTATAACATGGTTTGGCTGCCTGCTTTGTCCACAGCTGGCAGCCCCCCATCAGTTCTCCTATGACCTCCCCACAGCGCTTCCCGCCCGCCAGCAGACACCGTGGATCAGTGCCTTTCCCTACCGCCTCCTGCCTGCGGCAATCAGTTGGCTTGTGGTGTCCGGAGACGGGGAGTGAAGATTCGGCATGCAGACTCCCCCTTCCCTCCCCTGCTTCCAAATGCCGCAAGCCAGCTGATTGCTGCAGGCAGGAGCGAGGATGCGGTGTGTGAAGTAAAGGGGAAGAAGCGAGAAGAAGCGAGGAGGAAGAGGCAGGTTAAGGGTGGGGGTTTGGGGGAAGAGGCGGTGTGGGCGGCCGAGAGTTGAGGCCCCCGACCCTGATGCTTGCAGAGTAGGGGAAGCTGCCGCTCCGCAACGTGCTTCTCCTAGCCTACAGCACCTTCAGCCTCCTTGCCTGCCTCACCTCCAGTGCCAGTGGGCTGGGCCTGTGTAGGGTAAGGCAGGGGCACCCCCAACTATAATACTGTACTGTATGGCAAAAAATAATTCCCTGGAGCGTAACCCCCCCTCCATTTACATTCATTGTTATGGGGAAATTGGACTCGCTTAACATCATTTCACTTAAAGTCACATTTCCAGGAACATAATGGCAACGTTAAGTGAGGAGTTACTGTACTAGCTCTTATTTGAACCCCATTATAGTCACAGCATTCTCTGGCAAGGAGCTCCAAAGGCTGAGTGTGCATTGTGTACTTCTTAATTGTATCTATAAAGGTGTAATGGGAGATGGGAGAAGAAGAACCTACACAACACTGCAGATTGCGGATGATACCTTCTGTTTTTCCCTCTTGTGTTGTGCTTAGTACCACGGAGAAAGAGGTCAAGGGTAAGAGCCCACCCCCATTGTGAGATGGAAAGTGCACAAGAGCTGTGAGACAGCGAACGTTGTTGATTCCAGGCTATGCAGATGCCATGAAGCTGGGAGTGGAGCAGACGTCACCATCAGTGAGATAAGTGTCTGGTTTGGTGAGGACTCTGGTAGCGCCCACCTGCCTCCAGGCTGAGACTTGTCGTTAGCTGGGGCTGAATTTGTAGAAAAAGTTTTCTGAGTAGCTGTAGTTACGAGGGAGACAAGGTCCCCATTTTCAGGGTCTGGTCATTTCTCTGTTCACAAGCAGCGTGTCCTCTGCAGCAGAAGGTTGGATCCAGGGGGATGGCTCCAGCTGGTGAGTTTTTTGACTTCCTCCCACGTTTTTTTTTCTCTCTCTCTCTCTCTCCTCTAATGTGTTGGCCAACACACTCTCTGTCCTTGCCTCTCCTTGTCCTGTCTCCTTTCGTAGGACATGGGCAGGTGTGGTAGCTGTGCATCCCCACAGGCTAGGTCTTGGGAGTGATGAACAAGTAGGAGGGGACGAAAATCACACAGGGTGGTGAGCACTAGAGTGCAGCGGTGACTGTGGATGTTGATTGAGTCTCTGCTCTAGTGGGGCTGATGTGGATGGCATGGGAGAGGGAGGTAGGGATGAGGGTAAGATTTCGTGCACCAGTTGAATTTTGTGTACTGATGGCTTTTTCTTGAGCTACTTACTGCGTTTGCAGAGGAATCATCCAGGAGCAGCAGCCGGAGGAGAAATTGGCAGAAGTGGACCTCAGCTGCCTGGAAATCCTCCTAAGTGGAGATCAACAGTCCTCAGCTTTCTGTCTCCCACATAACTGCCTGTGAGTAAGAAGTCAGTGCTTGGAATTCCTCATCTGTACTCGCTGCTATTTTCTTCACACTCTGTTTGCTTCCTCGTTGGCTATGGGGCTCTGTGTGATTAAGGCTTGGGAAGGGACCAGAGTCTCTAGATCTCTCCTGGCGTCTGCCGTCTGGGACTGTGGTGGGCCTGCTGTGCACCCCTGACTCTCGCCCCCCTTTGCCTCTGCTTGCTGGAAGCAACAAGCTACAAGAAGCAATGTTACAAGCCAAAAACATGCTTTTCCCCACAGGTTTGGTGTGTGTGACCAGAGTGTGCTGTGCAGAGTGACTGTTTAAGGTGTCATTCCAAGGGTTGCTTTCTACTTGTAGTCCTAAAGGTGTGATGGGAGGAGGGTTCAGGGCAGAGCCTCACTGTGTGGGAGAGGCGAAAAGTAGAGCCTCCCCAACATAGCACACTGAGATGGTAACTTACTTGTTTTTTCCCCTCGTGCTGGGTTTAGTACCAAGGGAAAAGAAGTCACATCTCAGAGTCTACTGCCTTCATGTCATGGAAAGTGAGCGAGGGCGATAGGACCTCAAGAACTACTGATGCCAAGGAAAAGCCGTCCTCCTGGGAGTGGAACAGTTGCCTTTCTCAATGAGATAACTGTCTGTTTTGGTGATTGCTCTGCTCACGGCCTACCTTGCTCCTGGTAGGGACGCTCCATTTGCTGGGGCTGTGTTTGTAAGAAAGTGTTTTTCACTAGCTGTGTTTGAGGGAGACAAGGACCCCATTCTCTGGGGCTGCTCTGTTCTCTGGCCAGTAGCGGTGTGTCCTCTGCATCAGAAGGTGAAATCCAGAGGGATGATTACAGGTGATGAGTTGCTTGCCTTCCTCCCATGTTTCTCTCTGTCTCTCTTCTCTAGTATGTTGGCCAACACTCTTTCTCTCTCTGTCTCTGTCCTTGCCTCTCCTTATCCCGTCTCCCTTCATAGCACACGTGCTAGGTGTGCATCCTCACAGCTTAGGTCTCGGGAGCTATGAACAAGTAGGAGGGGATGAAAATCATGCAGGGCAGTGGGCGCTAGAGTGGTGCAGTGTCTGTGGATGTTGACTCAGTCTCTATTCATCGAGTCGGGTGGATGTAGATGGGATGGGAGTGGGAGACAGGGATGAGGGCAAGATTAAATGCACCAGTAGAGCTCTGTGTAGTGATGGTACTTGCTTGACTTTATTAGTTTGAAGAGGAATCATCCAGGAGCTCTCAATGGGCGAGAATATGCAGAAGAGGATCTCAGTAGCCTGGATATCCTTCTAAGGAGACATGAATAGTCCTCATCTTTCTGCCTTCTGCATAACTGGCTGTGAGTAAATGGTCAGTACTTTCAATTCCTCATCTGTACTCGCTGTAGTATCCTTCACAGGCCTTGTGCTTCGTCTTTGGGTACGGGGCTCTGTGGGATTCATGCCAGGGAGAGACCAGAGTGACTATGTCGGGTGCAAGGGCTGCTTTTTGGTTGTAATGCTAAAGGTGTATGCGAGATGGGTCGAGGGCAGAGCCATGGGATAGAGGATTTGTGAAATGAAGAGACTGCGACATTGTAGAGGGAGGTGCTAATTTTTTTTTCTTCTCTCCCTCCTCCCACCCTGCTGGGTGTCGCATCAGAGTCTCCTGCACTGGAAATCAAGTGAGAGCAAGAGGACCTCGAGAATTATTAATGCCACAAAAAAGCCGTCCCACTGGAAAGAGAACAGCTGCCACTCTCAATGAGATAAGTGTCTGTTTTGGTGATTGCTCTGCTCACTGTCCACCTTGCTCTTGGTAGAGATGTCCCATTAGCTGGGGCTATGTTTGTAAGAAAATGTTTTTGTCTAGCTGTGGTTATGAGGGAGACGAGGTCCCTATTTTCAGGGGCTGCTCAGTTCTCTGGCCAGGAGCAGTGTATCATCTGCAGCAGAAGGTTAGATCCAGGAGGATGACTCCAGGTGGCAAATTGCTTGCCTTCCTCCTGTGTTTCTCTTTCTCTCTCCCCACTCTAGTATGTTGGCCAACACACACACACTCTGTCCTTGCCTTTCCTTGTGGTATCTCCCTTCATAGTACACAGGCACGTGTACTAGGTGTGCAACCACACAGACTGTGTTTCAGGAGCAATGAAGAAGGAGGAGGAGATGAAAATCATGTGGGGCAGTGGGCGCTAAAGTGGAGTAGTTACTGTTGGTGTTAACTTGATCTCTGTTCATTGAATGTTGCTGATGTAGATGGGATGGAAGAGAGAGGCAGGGATGAGGGCAGGATTTCAAGCACCAGTAGAATTTTGTGTAGTGATGGCTCATGTTTGGCTTTTGCAGCTGCGCTTGCAGTGAAATTGTCCAGGAGTCTCAGACGGAGCAGAAACTGGCAGAGGTGGATCTGAGCAGCTTGGACATCCTTCTAAGGAGACATTCAGAATGCAGAAAGCTGAGGACTTCATAACTGGCTGTGAGTAAGAGGTCAGTGCTTTCAATTCCTTATCTGTACTCGCCGTAGTTTTCTTCACAGGCCGTGTGCTTCCTCATTGGTGTCATGGAGTTTGGTGGAGACAAGGCCCTGCACCCCCGGCTTCCGCCATTCATGAAGACTCTGTCAGCCAGTAAAACAGAAGGCTTATTTAGACGACAGGAACACAGTCCAAGACAGGTCTTGCAGGTACAGATAACGGGACCCCCTCAGTTAGGTCCATCCTTGGGGGGCCCAGGGAGGCCAGAGCCCCGTCTGGGCTCCCCTCCATTTTCCCAGCCAGCTCCAATTGGAGACTCTCCAGCCCCTCCTGTCTGGCCTTTCTCCCTTTCCCGGGCCAGGAGGTCACCTGATCTTTGTTCTTTGACACCTTCAGTTGGCACCTTTGCAGAGGAGTGGCCCAGGCCATTCGTTGCCAGGAGAGATGCCGGCCATTCTCTATGCAGACAGCATCACAGGGGTCCTCTAAATCTCTGCAAAAATCATACACCTTGATCTCCCACACCTAGATATTTAAGAAAGGTGTAGGGGAAGCTGAGGCACCCACACAGTATTCAGAGAAAACATTAAGAACATTCCCACTTGGTCACAATTGGGTACGAGGCTCTTTGGGATTAAGGCTAGGGAAGAGACAAAAGTCTACTGAGCAAAGTGACTATTTATTTTGGGTGCAGTTACAATGGGTCCCTTCTATTTGGGGTGTAAATTAGCTGAGGGCGGAGCCATGGGATATGTGAGCTGTGAAATGAAGAGACTACTCGACATTGCAGACAGAGATGCTAATTTACTTTGTTGTTCTCCCCTCTGCTGCGTTCAGTGCCAAGGGAAAAGAAGTCACATGTTAGATTCTACTGCCCTCATGCGATGGAAAGTGAGTGAGAGCAGCAAGCCTGTGAGTATTTTTCATGCCAGGCAAGAGTCGTTCATCTGGGAGCCGAGCAGACACCACCGTCACTGAGATAAGTGTCTGTTTTGCTGAGGGTTCTGCTCACGGCCCATCTGACTCCTGGTACAGACACTCAGTTAGCTGGGGCTGGGTTTGTAGGAAAAGGTTCCTGACTAGCTGCGGTTAGAAGGGAGACAAAGTCCCCATTTTCAGGGGCTGCTCAGTTCTCTGGCCAGGATCAGTGTGTCCTCTGCAGTAGAAGGTTAGATTCAGGAGGATGACCCCATGTGATGAGTTGCTTGCCTTCCTCCCATGTTCCCCTCGCTCTCTTCTCTACTGTGTTGACGTGCACACACTCTGTCTGTCTGTCTTTGCCTCTCCTTGTGGTGTCTCCCTTCATATGACATGGGCAGGTGTGGTAGGGATGCATCTCCACAGGCCAGGTCTCGGGAGCCATGAAGAAGTAGGAAGGGACGAAAATCATGCAAAGTAGTGGGTGTGAGAGTGGAGGCAGGTACTGGAAGGCCTTGTGCACCTATAGTGTGTTTGTCAGTGATGGCTCTTCCATAGGTGGTTAGCTGTTCTTGCGGAGGGCTGCTCCAGGCCAGCGGAGTAGCCCCAGACAGAGGAGGAGCATCTGGAGGAAGCAGACGTACCCAATCTAGCTGTTTTGCTTTGCAGTGGAGCTGAGGAGCTCTCTTGTAATTTTGGAGGAGCAAGTGCATGTTTTTGTGAAATGATATTTCTCTATCCAGTATCTGCAGAATGAGGTGCCTCGTGGAGAGCAGAGAGATGCTTCTCCTATCCCTGGGATGGGTCCTGGGGAAGGTCCAGCTCTGCCTGTGGCTGGTAGTGGTCTGGGATTGTCCCATTCCTGGAGGGCTGTAGCTCCTTAGGAGTGATGAGTATTTTAGGCCCTGGGTAAGCTGAAGAAGAATAAAGAAGGAGGGAGCAGCAGCCAGTGACATACGTGTGTGCGTCCGTTTTTCTTCCATGCACAAGTGGTGACCTAGCTTACAAGTGTTCTCTTTCTCTTTTCAGTTCGTACTGAGATTGGTCAGAAGAGATCTGCCAACCTGTGGCAGAGACCAAAGAAGGAGCAGCCACCCAGAGCCCATGGCTAGGGGTGGAAGCCGGACAATGATCTGCAGAGTAAGAGCAAATGGAAACTTGCTGAAGTTCAGTATTGAGGGAGGGCTGCAAATACTCTTGTCAGTGGAGAGAATTTGTTGGTATGGGGAGGGCCCCTGAGGAAAGGCCTCTGCATCTCACAGGGGCACAATAAGCTCAGGGGAATCCTTTGTGCCCTCTCAAGGAATTGTCAGGTGCTGTGGAGTCTTCCCAAAGTGCGATAACTCTTTGTGGAGAGCCAGGAAAGTGACTACAGGTGCTGAGTTTGCCTCCTTCCTGTGTGTGTATCTCTGCTCTCATATGTTGGCCAATGTGTGCGCGCTCTCTTTCTGTCTCTCTCCTTGCATAGAACATGGGCAATGGTGGATGCTCACAGTCTAGGACTGGAGAGCCTGTATCCCACTGGGGCATTGGGAGGAGGAAGAGAAACATGATGGCTACTAGATCCTCCATTGGTAGTGGTGGGGGTGACTGTGGGAGTTGACTCTGACTGTTCATCAAGTGGGGCTGAGGTACAGTGTATGGGAGAGGGAGGGCGGCATCTCACACACCAATAGAACTTTGGGCAGTGACAGCCCGTGTGATGGGTTGGATCACAGACAGCCCCCTGGGAGCTGTCAACTGATGTGCCAAGACTACTTCTGCCTCCGTTTTCCCTGCTAGCTCAGGACTCCAGCACCCTCTCTTGCTGAGCCAGATAGTCCCATCTGCTCCAACAAAGACTCAGGGTCTGAATTACTTGCCCCAAAGCTGCAGGTTTACCTGAAAACAGCTCACAGAAGTGTGCTTGTCTTAGCACTCAAATGCCCAACTCCCAATGGTGTACAAACACAAATCCGTTTTATCCTGCATAAAGCTTATACGGAGTAAACTCATAAATGGTTCACCCTCTATAACACTGATAGAGATGCACAGCTTTTTGCCCCCCCTCCAGGTTAATTCTGGGTTAATTAATAAGTAAAAAGTGATTTTATCAATAAGGAAGGTAGGATTTAAGTGGTTCCAAATAGTAACAGACAGAACAAAGTAAGTCACCCAGCAAAATAAAATGCGCAAATCTATGTCTAATCAAACTGAATACGGATAATCTCACCCTCAGAGATGCTTCAGTAAGTTTTCTCCTCAGACTGGACCCCATCCAGGCTTGGGCACAGTTCTTTCCCTGGTACAGCTCTTGTTCCAGCTCAGGGGGTAGCTAGGGGATTCTTCATGACTCCATGGGTCTTCTCCCGCTTTGTTCTGTTCCATCCTTTTATATATCTTTTGCATAAGGCGGGAAGCCCTTGTCTCTCTCTGGGTCTCCCCCCACTGGAAAAGCACCAGGTTAAAGATGGATTTCAGGTCATGTGACTTGACCACATGTCACTGTAAAACCTCAAGCCTTCATTCCTCCCAGCCTGACTCACAGGAAGGCCTGCCTGCAAACAGAGCCCCAGTCAATTGTCCCGGTTGATGGGAGCCATTAAGATTCCAAATCACCATTAATGGCCCACACTTGTATCTGGGACTAATAAGATGAAATATAACTTCGAGGGACTATTGTAATTATGCAAACAGGATGATCTGCTGAGTGTGATTATAAGCTTTGTAGTGATCCCTTACAAGAGACCTTTTGCATGAAGCATATTCCAGTTATATTATATTCACTCATTACCATATTTTTATAAAACCATATAGGCTGCACAACATCACAGCTCCTGCTTGTGTTACATGTTGTGTTTGCAGAGGGATTGTCGAGGAGCCCCAGCAGAGGAGAAGCTGGAAGAAGTGAACCTGAGCAGCCTGGACATCCTTGTAAGCAGAGATGAACAGTCCTCAGCTTTCTGCCTTCTCCATGACTGGGTGTGAGTGAATAATTACGGCCTCTATTCCTCATCCGTACCACTCTAGTTTCCTTAGAGGCCGTGAGCCTCCTCGCTGGGCACGGGGCTCTGTGGGATTAAGACCAGGGGAAGGGACAACAGTCTCCTCTGCACAGGGACTCTCCTGGATGCAGGTGCAACAGGCTGCTTAACATATGAACGTAAGAATTGCCAGACTGGGTCAGATCAAAGGTCCACCTAGCCCAGTATCCTGTCCGCTGACAGTGACTAATGTCAGGTGCCGCATAGGGAATGAACAGAACAGGGAAGTACCAGGTGATCCATCCCTTGTCTCCCATTCCCAGCTTCTGGCAAACAGAGGCCAGGGACACTGTCCCTGCTTATCCTGACTAATAGCCGTTCATGGACTGATCCTCAATGAATTTACAGTAACTCTCCACTTAACGTCTCCTCGCTTAACATCGTTTCAATCTTACGTCCCTGCTCAATTACAGAACGTGCTCCATTTAAAGTTGTGCAAAGTTTCGCTATAACGTTGTTTGGCTGTCTGCTTTGTCCAGAAGTGGCAGACCCCCCATCAGCTCCCTTATGCTCCTGCCCGCCAGCAGGCCCTGTGGATCAGTGCCTTCCCCCTCCGCCTGCCTGTGGCAATCAGTTGGCTTATGGCGTTCGGGGGGGGGGGAGAGGACTTGGCACACAGGCTCCCCTTCCTTCCCCTGCTTCCGAAACACTGCAAATCAGCTGATTGCCCCAGAGGGGTGGGAGGGGGGATGCTGCATGTCATGTCCTTGCCCCTCCCGCCTCCCTCCTGAAAGCCGCAAGCCAGTTGATTGCCCTGGGCGGAAGGCAGTGGAGGGAGGGGTAAGGAGCGAGGAAGCGGTGTGTGAAGTAAAGGGGAAGGAAGGGAGAAGAAGAGGCAGGATAAGGGTGGGGGTTTGGGGGAACGGGAGAAGTGGGCAGCTGAGGGTTGAGGCCCCCCCCCGGTACTTGCAACGTGCTTCTCCTAGCCTAGAGCACCTTCAGCCTCCTTGCCTGCCTCATTGTCGCCAGTGCCAGTGGGCTGTGCCCATGTAGGGTAAGGCGGGGGCACCCCCGAACTATAGTACTGTACTGTATGGCAAAAAATCATTCCCTGAAGTGTAACTCCCCGATTTACAGTCATTCTTGTGGAGAAATTGGATTCACTTATCGTTTCACTTAAAGTCGCATTTCCAGGAACATAATGACAATGTAAAGTGAGGAGTTACTATACCTAGTTCTGTTTTGAACCCCATTATAGTCTTGGCTTTCACAGCATTCTCTAGCAAGGAGCTCCACAGATCAAGTGGGCGTTGCGTGCTTTTTAATTGGAGCTATAAAGGTGTAATGGGAGATGGGAGAACAACAACCTACACAACACTGCAGATTCTGATTATAACTTTTTTTTTTCCCCTCTTGCGTTTTGCTTAGTACCATGGGGAAAGAAGTCAAGGGTAAGAGCCCACCCCCATTGTGATACAGAAAGTACCCAAGAGCCGTGAGACAGCAAGCCTTGTTGATGCCACGCTATGGTGATGCCGTCGATCTGGCAGTGGAGCAGCCGTCATCATCAGGTGAGATAAGTGTCTGGTTTGGTGAGGACTCCGGTAACGGCCCACCTGCCTCCAGGCTGAGACTTGTCATTAGCTGCGGCTCGGTTTGTAGGAAAAGATTCCTGAGTAGCTGTGGTTACGAGGGAGACAAGGTCCCCATTTTCAGGGGCTGGTCTTCTCTCTGTCCACAAACAGTGTGTCCTACGCAGCAGAAGGTTGGATCGAGGAGGATGACTCCAGCTGCTGAGTTTCTTGACTCCATCCCACATTTTTCTCTCTCTCTCTCTCTCCTCTAATGTGTTGGCCAACACACACACTGTCTGTCTGTCTATGTCTCTCTCTGTCCTTGCCTCTTGTGCTGTCTCCCTTTGTAGGACACAAGCAGGTGTGGTAGGTGTGCATCCCCAAAGGCTAGGTCTTGTGAGCTAAGAACAGGTAGGAGACTGAAATGATGCAGGGCAGTGGGCGCTAGAGTGCAGCGGTGACTGTGGGTGTTGACTGAGTCTCTGTTCTAATGCGGCCGATGTGGATGAGATGGGAGAGGGAGGCAGGGATGAGGGCAAGATTTTAAGCACCAATAGAATGTGTGTCGTGATGGCTCATGCTTGGCTTTTCCAGATCCATTTCCAGAGGAATTTCCCAGGAGCCGTAGCTGGAGGAGAAGTTGGCAGATACGGACATGAGGAAACTGAACATCCTTCTAAGCAGACACGAAGAGTCCTCCGCTTTCTGCCTCCCACATAACTGGTTGTGAGTAAGCCGTCGGAGCTTTGAATTCCTGATCTGTTCTTGCTGTAGTTTTCTTCACATGCCATGTGCTTCCTCACTGGGCATGAAGCTCTTTGGGATTAAGGTGGGGGAAGGGCCAAGAGTCTCCTGAACAAAGTGACTATTTTGGGTGCACGTGTAAAGTAGTGATGGGAAATGGGTTGAGGGCAGAACTGTGGGATACAGGAGCTGTAAAATGAAGAGAATACGTGACATTGCAGACGGAGATGCTTTTTTTTTTTTTTTTTTTCCTTTTCTCCCCTCTGCTGGGTTTAGTACCAAGGAAAAAGAAGTCAGACGTCAGAGTCTACTGCCCTCATGTGACGGACAGTGAGTGAGGCAGAAGCCTGTGAGCATTGTTCATGCCAGGCAAGAGCCGTCCATCTGGGAGCCAAGCACAGACTACTGTCAGTGAGATAAGTGTCTGTTTTGCTGAGGGTTCTGCTCACGGCCCACCTCCTGGTAGGTACGCCCCATTAGCAAGGCCTGGGTTTGTAAGAAAAGCTTCCTAACTAGTGGTTATGAGGGAGACAAGGCCCCCATTTTCAGGGGCTGGTCATTTCTCTGGCCAGGAGGGGTGTGTTTTCTGCAGCAGAAGGTTGGATCCAGGGGGATGACTCCAGCTCATGAGTTTCTTGACTCCCTCCCATGTTTTTCTCTCTCTCTCTCCTCTAATGTGTTGGCCAAAACACATTCTGTCTGTCTCTGTCCTTGCCTCTCCTTGTGCTGTTTTCCTTCATAGGACACAGGCAGGAGTGCTGGCTGTGCATTCCCACAGGCTAGATCTCGGGAGCTATGAACAAACAGGAGGAAATGAAAATCATGCAGGGCAGTAGGCGCTAGAGTGGAACGGTGTCTGTGGATGTTGACTCAGTCTCTGTTCATCGAGTCGAGCGGATGTAGATGGGATGGGAGCGGGAGGCATGGATGAGGGCAAGATTAAATGCACCAATAGTGCTGTGTGTAGTGATTGTATTTGCTTGACTTTATTAGTTTGCAGAGGAATCATCCAGGAGCCCTCACCACATGAGAATATGCAGAAGTGGACCTGAGCAGTCTGGACATCTTTCTAAGCAGACCTCAACAGTCCTCAGCTTTCTGCCTTCTGCATAAGTGGCTGTGAGTAAGCGGTCAGTGCTTTGAATTTCTCATGTGTACTCACTGTAATTTTCTTCATAGGCCATTTCTTTCCTTGTTTTGTACGGGGCACTTTGGGATTAAGGCTGGGGAAGGGCCAGAGTCATACTTGCCAACTTTCACTGGGTAAATAAGAACCCTGAATTCACAATATTCCAAAAATCAAGCTAATCCTATTTCAAAACAAGGCCAAAACAAAACAATTCCTAAGAACCCCAACACTCTGTGTGACTAGATCTCCCCTGGCGTGCAGTCTGGGACTGTGGTAGGCCCGCTGTGCACCCCTAATTCTCTCCCCCATTTGCCCCTGCTTGCTGGAAGCAGCAAGCTACAACAAGCAATAAGCTACAGACCAAAAACAATCCCAATTTCTATGTTTTATTTCTCCCTCCGAGGTTTGGTGTGTGTGACCAGAGTCTGCTGTGCAGACTGACTGTTTCGGGTGTCAGTGTCATTGCTTTCTACTTGTAGTCCTACTAGTGTAATGGGAATAGGATTGACGGTGGAGCCCTACTGTGTGCGGGAGGGGAAAATAAGAGCCTACCCAAATTTGCTGACTGAAAGGGTAGCTGATTTGTTTTTCCCCCTTGTGCTGGATTTAGTAGCAGGAGAAGAGTCGTCACAGGCCAGAGTCTATTGCCCTCGTGCAATGGAAAGAGAGCAAGAGTGACGAGTCTGCGAGCGTTGTTGATACGATGCAGAAGGCATCCATCTGGGAGCGGAACCGCCACCGCTCTCAATGAGATAAGTGTCAGTTTTGGTGATTGCTCTGCTCAAGGCCCATCTTGCTCCTTGTAGGGACGCCCTGTTAGCTGGGGCTGGGTTTGTAAGAAAAGGTCCCTGACTAGTTGTGGTTACAAGGGAGACTGTCTCAATTTTCAGGGGTTGCTCATGTCTCTGGCCAGGATCAGTGTGTCCTCCGCGGCATATTAGATCCAGGGGGATGACTCCAGCTGGTGAGGTTCTTGACTCCCTCCCACGTTTTTTTCTCTCTCTCTCTCTCTCTCTCTCTCTCCTCTAATGTGTTGACCAACACACACTCTGTCTGTCTCTGTCCTTGCCTCTCCTTGTGCCGTTTCCCTTCATAGGACACGGGCAGGTGTTAGGTGTGCATCCCCACAGGCTTGGTCTTGTGAGGTGTGAACAAGCAGTGGACCAAAATGATGCAGGGCAGTGTTCGCTAGAGTGCAGCGGTGACTGTGGGTGTTGACTGAGTCTCTGCTCTAGTGGATGGGATGGGAGAGGCAGGTAGGGATGAGGGCAAGATTTCATGCACCAACTGAATTTTTTGCAGTGAGGGCTCTTGCTTGGCTTATTTGCTGCACTTGCAGAGGAATTGTCCAGGAGCAGCATCTGGAGGAGAAATTGGCAGACGTGGGCCTGAGTAGCCTGGACATACTTCTAAGTAGAGATTAACAGTCCTCAGCTTTCTGCCTCACGCATAACTGGGTGTGGGTAAGGGGTCAGTGCTTGGAATTCCTCATCTGTACTTCCTGTGATTTTCTTCACACTTCGTTTGCTTCCTTGTTGGGGTGAGGCTCTGTGGGATTAAGGCTGGGGAAGGGACCAAAGTCACAGTTGCTAACTTTCATTGGGGAAATAAGCACCCCGACTTTGACAATAAGCCAAAAATCAAGATAAACCCATTTGAAAACAAGGCCAAAACAAGCCAATCCCTAAGAACCCCAACACTCAAGGACTAGATCTCCCCTGGCGTGCAGTCTGGGACTGTGGTGGGCCCGCTGTGCACCTCAACTATCCGTCCCCTTTGCTCCTCCTTGTCCGTGCTCGCTGGAAGCAAAAAGCTACAAGAAGCAATAAGTTAAAAGCCAAAAAGAAGCACAATTTCTATGTGTTTTCCTCTCAGGTCTGGTGTGTCTGACCAGAGTCATCTGTGCAGAGTGACTGTTTCAGGTGTCGTTGCAAGGGGTGCTTTCTACTTGTAGTCATAAAGGCGTGATGGGCGGAGGGTTCAGGGCAGAGCCCCACCATGTGGGAGAGGCAAAAAGAAGCGGCTACCCAACATTGCCAATTGAGATGGTGACTGCCTTGTTTTTCCGCTGGATTTAGTACCAAGGGAAAAGAAGTCACAAGTCAGAGTCTACTGCCCTCATGCAATGGAAAGCAAGCGAGAATGATGGGACTGTGAGAATTATTGATGCCTTGAAAAAGCCGTCCAACTGGAAATGGAACAGTCATCACTGTCAATGAGAGACGTGTCTGTTTTGGTGATTGCTCTGCTCACGGCCCACCTTGTTCCTGATAGGGATGCCCCGTTAGCTGAGGCTGTGTTTGTAAGAAAAGGTTCCTGACTAGCTGTGGTTTTGAGGGAGAGAAGGTCCCCGTTTTTAGGGGCTGCTCAGTTTTCTGGCCAGGAGCAGTGTGTCCCGCACAGCAGAAGGTTGCATCTAGGAGAATGAGTCCAGGTGGTGAGTTGCTTGCCTTCCTCTTGTGTTTTTTTCTCTCTCTCTCTCTCCTCTAGTGTGTTGGCCAACACTCTTTTTCAATCTGTCCTTTCCTTTCCTTGTGCTGTCTCTCTTCTTAGGACATCTGCAGGTGAGCTAGGTGTGCATCCCCACAGGTTGTGTCTTGGGAGCTATGAAGAAGTAGAAGGGGACGAAAATCATGCAGGACAGTCGGTGCGAGACTGGAGTGGTGACTGTCAGTGTTGTGGGGTTAAGACAGATCGAAAGCGACGCAGGGAAGAGGGCCTTAATTGGGCTCTATGTAGTGCAGGAGTTCTCAAACTGGGGTTTAGGTCCCGCCAAGGGGCTGCAAAGTTGTTATATGGGGGGTTGTGAAATGTCATCATCCATCCTAAACATCACTATGCCTCCAGCATTTATAGTAGTGTTGAATATACAAAAAGAGTTTTTAATTTATAAGGGGAGAGTCACACTCAGAAGCTTGCTATGTAAAAGGGGTCATCAGCCATCCTAAACATCACTTTGCCTCCAGCATTTATAGTGGTGTTGAATATACAAAAAGTGTTTTTAATTTATAAGGGGAGAGTCACACTCAAAAGCTTGCTATGTAAAAGGGATCATCAGTACAAAAGTTTGAGAACCACTGGTGTAGTGATAGTTCTTGCTTGCCTTTATTAGTTTTTAGAGGAATTGTCCAGGAGTCTCATCTGGAGAAGAAGCTGGCAGAAGTGGACCTAAACTGCTTGGACATCCTTCTAAGGAGACATGAACAGTCCTCAGCTTTCTGCATTCTGAATAACTGGTTATGAGTAAAGTTAGTGTTTTCAATTCCTTATCTGTACTCACTCTTGTTTCCTTCACGGGCCATGTGCTTCCTCGTTGGGTATGGGGTTCTTTGGGATTACGGCTGAGGAAGGGACAAGAGTCTCCTGAGCAAAATGACTATTTTGGGTGCAGCTAAAATTGGTCCCTTCTAATTGCAGCTGTAAAGTAGTAATGGGAGATGGGTTGAGGGCAGAGCTGTGGGATATGGGAGATGTGAGATGAAGAAACTACGTGACATTGCAGACAGAGATGGTAATTTTCCTTTTTTTTTTCTTCCCTTTACGTCTTCCTTGGTACTAAACCCAGCAGTCACATCAGAGTCTACTGCCCTCATGCGACGGAAAGTGAGTGAGAGCAGCGAGCCTGTGAGCATTGTTCATGACAGGCAACAGCCGTCAATGTGGAAGTCGAGCAGACGCCACTGTCGGTGAGATAAGTGTCTGTTTTGCTGAGGGTTCTGCTCACGGCCTATCTGACTCCAGGTAGAGACATGCGTTAGCTGGGGCTGGGTTTGTAAGAAAAGGTTCCTAAGTAGCTGTGGTAATGAGGGTTAAAAGGTCCCCATTTACAGGGACTCATCATTTCTCTGTCCACAAGCAGCAGAAGGTTGGACCCAGGGGGATGAATCCAGTCAGTTAGTTTCTTGCCTTGCTCTGTTTTTCTCTCTCTTCTCTAGTGTGTTGGCCAACACTCTCTGTCTCTGTCCTTGCCTCTCCTTGTGCTGTCTCCCTTCATAGGACATGGGCAGTGGTGCTAGCTGTGCATCCCCACAGGCTAGGTATCAGGAGCTATGAAGAAGTAGGAGGGGATAAAAATCATGCAGAGTAGTGGGCGCTAGAGTGGAGCGGTGACTGTCAGTGTTGACTCAGCATCTGAGGAAGTGGGTATTCACCCACGAAAGCTCATGCTCCAAAACGTCTGTTAGTCTATAAGGTGCCACAGGATTCTTTGCTGCTGACTCAGTCTCTGTTCATCGAGTCGGGCTGGTGTAGATGGGATGGGAGAGGGAGGCAGGGATGAGGGCATTCATAGAGCTCTGTGTAGTGAGAGTTCTTGCTTGGCTTTATTAGTTTGCAGAGGAATCGTCCAGGAGCCCCAGCTGGATGAGAATATGTCAGAAGTGGACCTGAGCAGCCTGGACATCCTTCTAAGGCAACATGTATAGTCCTCAGGCTTCTGCCTTCTGCATAACTAGCTGTGAGTAAGCGGTCAGTGTTTTGAACTCGTCATCTGTACTCACTGTAGTATTCTTCATAGACCATGTGGTTTCTCGTTGGGTACAGGGCTCTGTGGGATTAAGGGTGGGGAGGGGCCATAGTCTGCTGTGCAGAGTGACTCTGCTGGGTGTTGTTGAAAAGGGGTCCTTTCTACTTTTAGTTCTAAAGGTGTAATGGGTAGAGGGCGGAACCCTGCCATGCGTGAGGGGCGAAAAGAAGAGCCTACGAGACATTGCCGACTGAGACGGTAGCTTTCTTGTTTTATCCCCTGGTTGTAGTACCAAGCAAAAAGACGTCACGTGTCAAAGTCTACTGCCCTTATAATGGAAAGTGAGTGAGAGTGACGAGACTGCGAGCATTGTTGGTGCCAGGCAGGAGTCGTCCATCCGGGAGCAGAACAGCTGCTACTATCACTGAGATAAGTATCTGTTTTGCTGAGGATTCTGCTCCCCCAGGTAGGGACACCCTATTAGCTGGGGCTGGGTTGTAAGAAAAGGTTCCTGAGTAGATGTGGTTATGAGGGAGACAAGATCCCCATTTTCAGGGGCTGCTCATTTCTCTGGCCAGGAGCTGTGTCCCCTCTGCAGCAAAAGGTTAGATCCAGGAGGATGACTCCAGGTGGTGAGTTGCTTGCCTTCCTCTTGTTTCTCTCTCTCTCTCTCTCTCTCTCTCTCTTCTGTACTTTATTGGCCAATACACACACACACACTCTCTCTCTCTCGCTCTCTCTCCCTCTCTCTCCCCCTCTCCTTGTGCTGTCTCCCTTCGTAGGACATGGGCAGGAGTGCT
>NC_044339.1:23088728-23166772 GCF_007399415.2 Gopherus evgoodei
ACAAAAAGAGTTTTTAATTTATAAGGGAGAGTCACACTCAGAAGCTTGCTATGTAAAAGGGGTCATCAGCCATCCTAAACATCACTTTGCCTCCAGCATTTATAGTGGTGTTGAATATACAAAAAGTGTTTTAATTTATAAGGGAGAGTCACACTCAAAGCTTGCTATGTAAAAGGGATCATCAGTACAAAAGTTTGAGAACCACTGGTGTAGTGATAGTTCTTGCTTGCCTTTATTAGTTTTTAGAGGAATTGTCCAGGAGTCTCATCTGGAGAAGAAGCTGGCAGAAGTGGACCTAAACTGCTTGGACATCCTTCTAAGGAGACATGAACAGTCCTCAGCTTTCTGCATTCTGAATAACTGGTTATGAGTAAAGTCAGTGTTTTCAATTCCTTATCTGTACTCACTCTTGTTTCCTTCACGGGCCGTGTGCTTCCTCATTGGGTATGGGGTTCTTTGGGATTACGGCTGAGGAAGGGACAAGAGTCTCCTGAGCAAAATGACTATTTTGGGTGCAGTTAAAATGGGTCCATTCTAGTTGCAGCTGTAAAGTACCAATGGGAGATGGGTTGAGGGCAGAGCTGTGGGATATGGGAGATGTGAGATGAAGAAACTACGTGACATTGCAGACGGAGATGGTAATTTTCTTTTTTTTTTTCTTCCCTTTCCTTCTTCCTTGGTACTAAACCCAGCAGTCACATCAGAGTCTACTGCCCTCATGCGATGGAAAGTGAGTGAGAGCAGCGAGCCTGTGAGCATTGTTCATGACAGGCAACAGCCGTCAATGTGGGAGTCGGGAAGACGCCACTGTCAGTGAGATAAGTGTCTGTTTTGCTGAGGGTTCTGCTCACGGCCTATCTGACTCCAGGTAGAGACATGCGTTAGCTGGGGCTGGGTTTGTAAGAAAAGGTTCCTAAGTAGCTGTGGTAATGAGGGTTAAAAGGTCCCCATTTACAGGGACTCATCATTTCTCTGTCCACAAGCAGCAGAAGGTTGGACCCAGGGGGATGAATCCAGCCAGTGAGTTTCTTGCCTTGCTCTGTTTTTCTCTCTCTTTACTCTCTTCTCTAGTGTGTTGGCCAACACTCTCTGTCTCTGTCCTTGCCTCTCCTTGTGCTGTCTCCCTTCATAGGACATGGGCAGTGGTGCTAGCTGTGCATCCCCACAGGCTAGGTATCAGGAGCTATGAAGAAGTAGGAGGGGATGAAAATCATGCAGAGTAGTGGGCGCTAGAGTGGAGCGGTGACTGTCAGTGTTGACTCAGCATCTGAGGAAGTGGGTATTCACCCACGAAAGCTCATGCTCCAAAACGTCTGTTAGTCTATAAGGTGCCACAGGATTCTTTGCTGCTGACTCAGTCTCTGTTCATCGAGTCGGGCTGGTGTAGATGGGATGGGAGAGGGAGGCAGGGATGAGGGCATTCATAGAGCTCTGTGTAGTGAGAGTTCTTGCTTGGCTTTATTAGTTTGCAGAGGAATCGTCCAGGAGCCCCAGCTGGATGAGAATATGTCAGAAGTGGACCTGAGCAGCCTGGACATCCTTCTAAGGCAACATGAATAGTCCTCAGGTTTCTGCCTTCTGCATAACTAGCTGTGAGTAAGCGGTCAGTGTTTTGAACTCGTCATCTGTACTCACTGTAGTATTCTTCATAGACCATGTGGTTTCTCGTTGGGTACAGGGCTCTGTGGGATTAAGGGTGGGGAGGGGCCATAGTCTGCTGTGCAGAGTGACTCTGCTGGGTGTTGTTGAAAAGGGGTCCTTTCTACTTTTAGTTCTAAAGGTGTAATGGGTAGAGGGCGAACCCTGCCATGCGTGAGGGCGAAAAGAAGAGCCTACGAGACATTGCCGACTGAGACGGTAGCTTTCTTGTTTATCCCCTGGTTGTAGTACCAAGCAAAAAGACGTCACGTGTCAAAGTCTACTGCCCTTATAATGGAAAGCGAGTGAGAGTGACGAGACTGCGAGCATTGTTGGTGCCAGGCAGGAGTCGTCCATCTGGGAGCAGAACAGCTGCTACTATCACTGAGATAAGTATCTGTTTTGCTGAGGATTCTGCTCCTCCAGGTAGGGACACCCTGTTAGCTGGGTCTGGGTTTGTAAGAAAAGGTTCCTGAGTAGATGTGGTTATGAGGGAGACAAGATCCCCATTTTCAGGGGCTGCTCATTTCTCTGGCCAGGAGCTGTGTCTCCTCTGCAGCAAAAGGTTAGATCCAGGAGGATGACTCCAGGTGGTGAGTTGCTTGCCTTCCTCTTGTGTTTCTCTCTCTTCTGTACTTTATTGGCCAACACACTCACTCTCTCTCTCTCTCTCTCTCTCTCTCCTTGTGCTGTCTCCCTTCGTAGGACATGGGCAGGAGTGCTAGGTGTGCATCCACACAGGTCAGGTCTTCGAAGCCATGGAGAAGTTGAAGCAGAGAAAAATCGTGAGGGGCAGTGGGTGCTGAAGTGGAGTGGTGATTCTGTTTACTTGTCTCTGTTCATGGAGTTGGACTCAGGTAGATGGCTTGGGAGAAGGAGGATGGGATGAGGACAAGATGTCATGCATGAATAGAACTTTTTGTACTGATGGCTCAATGAATTGGTTTTGCAGGTGCACTTCCAGAGGAAGTGTCCAGGAGCCCCAGCCCAAGGAGAAGCTGGCAGAAGTGGACCTGATCAGTCTGAACATCCTTCTAAACAGACATGAGCAGTCCTCAGCTTTCTGCCTCCCACAAAACTACACTTCATTACTTTAGCAGCACGGCTAAAGGCTAAGATTAAATGCAGGGTAGAGGCTTAGCACAGACGGCCGCTTCCCTTTAGGTGGGTTTGGTTTCTCGTAAACTTTTTCTGTTTTGTTCTGGGTGTGGGAGCAGAGTTTCCCTATTGTGGGAGTAGCTGTGGGGTTACATCCAGGGGAATAGACAATAGTCTCCTCTGCATAGTGACTCTCTTGGGTGCAAGTGCAACAGACTGCTTAACATAATGTAAGAATGGCAATGCTTCGTCAGACCCATGGTCCATCTAGTCCAGTATCTTGTCTTCTGACTGGCTAATGCCAGATTCTTCAAAGGGAATGAATAGAACAGGGAATCGAGACGTGATCCATCCTGTGTCGCCTGTTCCCAGCTTCTGGCGAACAGAGGATAAGGGCCCCATCCCTGCATGTCCTGACTAATAGCCATTGATGGACCGATCCTCCATGAATTTACTTAGTTCTTTTTTTAACCCTCTTATAGTCTTGGCTTTCACAGAAGTCTCTGGCCAGGAATTCCAGAAGTTGAGTGTGCGTTGTGCGTTTTTTAATTGTATCTATAAAGGTGTAGTGTGAGAGATGAGTGAAGAACCTACACAACATTGCAGATTCCGATGGTAACTTTTGTTTCAATGGTACTAAGCAAAACACAAGAGGGAAAAAGAAGTCAAAGGTAAGAGCCCACCCCCGTTTTGAGGAGGAAAGCACACAAGACCCATGAGACAGTGAGCATTGTTCATGCCAGGCTATGCAGATGCTGCCAAGCTGGGAGTGGAGCAGCTGTCACCATCAGTGAGATAAGTGTCTGGCCTGGTGAGGACTCTGGTAATGGCCCCCCTGCCTCCAGGCTGGGACTTGTCGTTAGCAGGGGCTTGATTTGTAGGAAAAGATCCCTGACTAGCTGCGGTTAGGAGGAAGACAAGGTCCCCATTTTCAGGGGCTGGTCATTTCTCCGTCCACAAGCAGTGTGTCCTCCGCAGGAGAAGATTGGATCCAGGCGGGTGGCTCCAACTGGTGAGTTCTTTGCCTTCCTCCTGCGTTTTGCTCTTTCTCTCTTTACTGTGTTGGCCAACAGACACCCTCTCTCTCTCTTTCCCCCTCCCCCCTTTTCTCTCTCTGTGCTGTCTCCCTTCCTAGGACATGGGCAGGTGTGCTGGGGTGCATCCCCACAGGCCTGGTCTCGAGAATCATGAAGAAGTAGGAAGGGATGAAAATCCATGCAGGGTAATGGATAGTGGAGTGGAGCGGTGACTGTCCGTGTTCACTCCAGCTCTGTTCGAGTGGGGCTGATGTACATGTAATGGGAGAGGGAGGCAGGGATGAGGGCATTCATAGAGCTCTGTCTAGTGATAGTTCTTGCTTGGCTTTATTAGTTTGCAGAGTAATCGTCCAGGAGGTGTCTCCAGAGGAGAAGCTGGCAGAGGAGGACCTGAACTGCCTGGACATCCTGCTAAGGGGACATGAATGGTCCTCAGCTTCCTGCCTCTCATGTAAGCTGTCACTGCTTGGAATTCCTCATCTGTACTCACTGTAGTTTTCTTCACAGGCCGTGTGCTTCCTTGTTGGGTATGGGGCTCTGTGAGATTGTCCGGGGAGGGGCAGAGTGGTTACAAAGGGTGCTTTTTAGTTGGAATGTTAAAGGTGTAATTGGGGGGTGGGGGGGGAGGTTTGAGGGCGGAGCCCTGCTGTGTTGGAGAGGCAAAAAGAATAGCCTATGCGACATTGTCCACTGAAATGGTAACTTGTTTGTTTTTTCCTACTTGTGCTGTGTTTAGTACCAAGGGAAAAGAAGTCACGCGTCAGTCTACTGTCCTCATGCAATGGAAAGTGAGCGAGAGTGATGAGACCGTGAGCATTGTTCATGCAAAGCAGGAGCCGTCCAGCTGGCAGTGGAGCAGCTGCTATTGTCAGTGAGATAAGTGTCTGGTTCGGTTTGGTGAGGGCTCTGCTCACAGCCCACCTGGTTCCAGGTAGGGACACCTCATTAGCTGGGGCTGGGTTTGTAAGAAAAGGTTTCTCAATAGCTGTGGTTACGAGGGAGACAAGGTCCCCATTTTCAGGGGCTGGTCATTGCTCTGTCCACAAGCAGAAGGTTGGATCCAGGAGGATGACACCATCTGGTGAGTTTCTTACCTTTCTCTGTGTGTGTGTGTGTCTGTCTCTCTCTCTCTCTCTCTCTCACTCTCATCTCTAGTGTGTTGGCCAACACTCTCTGTCTCTGTCCTTGCCTCTCCTTGTGCTGTCTCCCTTCATAGCACATGAGCAGGCGTGCTAGGTGTGCATCCCCACAGGTTAGGTCTCAGGAGCTATGAAGAAGTAGGAGGGGATGAAAATCATGTAGGGAAGTGGGGGCTAGAGTGGCGGGGTGTCTGTGGATATTGACTGTCTCCGCTCTAGTGGGGCTGATATAGATGGGATTGGAGAGGGAGGCAGGGATGAGGGCAAGATTTCACACATCAATTGTATTTTGTGTAGCGATGGCTCTTTCTTGGCTTATTTCCTGCGCTTGCAGAGGAATCGTCTGGGAGCAGCAGCTGAAGGAGAAGGTGGCAGATGTGGAGCTGAGGAGCCTGGACATCCTTCTAAGCAGAGATTAACAGTCCTCAGCTTTCTGCCTCCTGCTTAAATGGCTGTGAGTAAGAGGTCAGTGCTTTGAATTCCTCATCTGTACTCGCTGTAGTATTCACAGGCCATGTGCTTCCTCGTTGGGTATGGAATGTGACGGGTTGGATCACAGAACCCCCCTGGGGGTTACTACCTGATGGGCCAAGACTGCTTCTGCCCCTGCTTTCCTGCCCAGGCAGCTTAGGACTCCAGCACCCTGCCTGGTTTGAGCCTGACTCGCTAGCCTGCTGCAAACCCAGACCCAGGTCTGGACCATGTCCCCAAAGCTACAGACTTCACTGAAAGCAGCTCATAGAAGTGTTTTTGTCTTTAACACTCAGATGCCCAACTCCCAATGGGGTATAAACCTGTTTTACCCTGCATAAAGCTTATACAGGGTAAACACATAAATTGTTTGCCCTCTATAACACTGATAGAGAGAGATGCACAGCTGTTTGCCCCCCTCTGAGTTAATTAATAAGTAAAGAGTGATTTTATTAAATGCGGAAAGTAGGATTGATGTGGTTCCAAGTAGTGACAGACAGAACAAAGTGAGTTACCAGACAAAATAAAGCAAAACATGCAAGTCTATGTCTAATACTGTAAGAAAGGGATTACAGATGAAAACCTTACCCTCAGGGATGTTTCGATACATTTCTTTCACAGACTGGACACCTTCCTAGTCTGGGCACAATCCTTTCCCCTGGTACAGCCCTTGTTCCAGCTCAGGTGGTAGCTAGGGGATTCCTCATGCCTGCCCCTTAGTTGTTCTGTTCCACCCATTTATATATCTTTTCTATAAGGTGGGAATCCTTGTCCCTCTCTGGGTTCCCACCCCCTCCTCCTCAATGGAAAGGCACCAGGTTAAAGATAGATTCCAATTCAGGTGCCGTGATCACATGTCACTGTAAGACCTCATTGCCAGCACACATGGACACAGGAAGACTTCCAAGTACTGTAAAACAGAGCCATCTACAGTCAATTGTCCTGGTTGGTGGGAATCATCAGGACTCCAAACCACCATTAATGGCCCACACTTTGCACAATTACAGTAGGCCCTCAGAGTTCTATTTCGTATTTCTAGTTTCAGATACAAGAGCGGCACATTTATGCAGCTAGTATGACCGCACTCAGTAGGTTATAAGCTTTGTAATGATACCTTACAAGAGACCTTCTGCCTGAAGCATATTCATATCCACACATATGAACATATTTTCATAGAATGCATCCCGACAGGGCTCTGTGGCATTAAGACTGGGGAGGGGCCAGAGTCTCCTGTGCAGAGTGACGATGTTGAGTGCTGTTACAAAGGGTGCTTTCTGGGTGTAATGCTAAAGGTGTAATGGGAAGAGGGTAGAGGGCAGAGCCCCGCCAAGGGAGGCGAAGAGAAGAGCCTACAAGATGTTGCCAACTGAAATGGTAACTGATTTGTTTTTCCTCATTTTCCTGGGGGGAACCCTCTCCAGAGGGTGGTTTCTAGAACTACCATCCAAATGGCAGTGTTGTTTTGTGAAAGGCAGGGAAAGACCCACACGCTAGTGAGAGGGAGCTGACTTTGGGCCTTGGCACGAAGAGGGCCAATGCAGAGAGGAGAAAAGGGAAAGAGCCCTGAACCCTGCGGTCACCATTTCTTTAGTAAAATACTTCTCCTTTAAACAAGGGAGGGAAAGTCCCCAACGTGAAAAGATCTGGAAATGAACAGCTAAGGGAGGGATCCTGCTGAGTTTCCCCTTTCCAATCAATCTTTGATCCCTCAGCGACACCCTTCCCGACTTAGCTTCCTACCCCACCGAGAAAATTACAACTTTGTATTCCCTAACCTTTACCAGAAAAGTCACCTCTTCCTTGTGATGCAGTGTTGTTAGAAGGATTAGGTGCACCCACATGCCAGCTCTGAATACCACCGCATGTGCTTACAACACCTGAGCATCACCATATTTCAGAGATGACCGCCACATCAATTCCTTCAAACGTAGCCCTTGGGTAAGATCTAAGTTATAATTGGACCTGGGTATGAGGCTGATGTGTTGGGGTTTGAAGAACCTTTTATTTTATATGATGAGATAAGAGATTTTCAGTAACCATCATCATATGTTTGACGTGTGTCTGAATGAAGGCCTGAGGCTGGGTCCTTTAAGGGAACTGACTTCTGAGTAACCATAGCTATAGAAACTATTTTGGTAAATCCAGGTATTGGCATATCCAGTGGTGAACTCCAGCCGGTTCACACTGGTTCGCAGGAACCAGTTGTTAAATTTAGAAGCCTTTTTAGAACCGGTTCTAAAAAGCTTTTAAATTTTAACAAAGGCTCGGGCAGCTGTCCACCTGGCCCCAGCCCCAGCTCATGCCCCCTCTTCCCTTGAATGCTCCGCCCTCCTTCTCCTCCCCTGCTTCCCGCGAATCAAATGTTCACGGGAAGCCTGAAACAAGGAGCAGGCAGGTAAGCCGGGCGGGGGGGACAGCACGTGGCTTAGTCCGGATCCACCTGAGCGGATCCCCCTGGCCACAGCCGACCGCCCCAGCCCAGTCCCGGCCAAGCACCCCCGGCTCGGGCTGGTCCCAGCCGAGCAGCTCTGATCCACCCTAGCTCTGGACCTGGAACACGGGCCCTGGTGCCGGCCTAGCAGCTCCAGCCCGGCTCGGGGAGTCAGGTCCCGCAGCTCCGGCCCTGGTGCCGGCCAAGCGGCCCCGGCCCGGCCCGGGGAGTCGGGCCCTGTGGCTCTGGCTCCAGTGCTGGCTGAGCGGCCCCGGCCCAGCCTGGGGAGTCAGGCCCTGCGGCGCTGGTCGCGGTGCCGGCCCCAGGCAGTGTGGTAAGGGGGCAGGGAGCAGGGAAGGAGGTGTTCGGTGGGTTGTGGGAGGGTGGCTAGGGGTCAGGGCAGTCAGAGGGCAGGGAACAGGGGGAATGGGGGTAAGGGTCCCGGGGAGTAGTCAGGAAGGAGCAGGGGTTGGATGAGGTGGTGGGAGCAGTAAGGAACAGAGAGAAGGGGTGGTTGGATGGGGCAGGGGTGATGGGGGGCCATTAAGAATGAGAGGAGGGGTTGGATGGGGTGGCAAAGGGCAGTCAGGGGACAGGGAAGGGAGGGGGATGGGCCAGGGGTCCCGCTGGGGGGTGTGTCAAGGAACATGGGGGGTTGGATGGGGCACGACCCCCTCATGAGGTGAGGAGGAGGGAACCTGTTAATATTTTGGCAGCTCATCACTGGGCATATCCACCAGCTTTTGGGATTTGTCTGCCTCATTGTGTTTGCAATTCACCCTGACTGAGTAACTTCAGCTGGCTCCCATGGGCAGCATTGCCACAGACTTCAACCATTTTTTAAGGGGGGTCAGTCAGCCTCAGCTATGGAAAGGATCCATAAAGCATTTTGTTGGCAGGGAATGGACCTTGATCCCTGTTTTCAGGGAGATCCTTTTACCTGGCACCTCAAGGGGGATTAAGTATGTGCAGAGAAGTGTCGATCCCGAACCCTCGGTACAGGGGTGTGGTGTGTGAGGTGTGTGCAGCCTGTTTTTCTTCCGTTTTCCTGCAGTTTCTTTGGTGCTTGTCATCTTGTCCATTTTGTCCTTTTGAGTTGCTAGAAAGAGAGAGGTGAAGCAGGTTAGATGTGGCTCAGTAGAGAGCACAAGTACAAGGTACATTCAGATTAAATTGGCAAGGTACTGGCCCCTGCCGGAAATTACCCTCATTCCTGCTTTTCGGCACCGATCTCTGGCAGAGAGCAGGCGAGCTTGCAGCAGAACGTGGGTCCAGGTGGATGCAGAGGATGCTGGCTTTGACGTGGCTGAGTGCATGAGCGAGGAGGGCATGGGACAGCTAGTAGGACAAACCCTGAACCCTCTCAAGAGGCAGGTTTCTAGAACTGCTTGCCAAAAGGGAGTGTTACCTTGTGAAAAACAGGGAAAGACCCACACCCTAGTTAGAGGGAGCTCACTTTGGACCTTGGCATGAAGAGGGCCAATGCAGAGAGGAGAAAAGGGAAAGAGACCTGAACCCTGATTACAAGGCGGTCACCCTCTCTTTAGTAAAATCCTCTTCCTTTACACAAGTGTGTGGGGGGGAGAGGGCAGAGTCCCCAATGGGAAAAGACCTGAGGGGGTAGGTAAGGGAGAGATCCTGCTGAGTCTCCCCTTTCCAATCAATCCTTCCTCCCTCATCGACACCCTTCCCAACTTACCTTCCTACCCCACCAAGAAAATGATAACTTTGTGCCCCCTAACCTTTCCCAGAAAAGACCCCTCTTCCTTGTGACGCAGTCCTGTTAGTAGGGTTAGCTGCACCCACGTGCCGGCTCTGAATACCACCGCATGTGCTTACAACACCTGAGCATCACCACATTTCAGAAAGGACCGCCACATCAATCCTTTCAAACGTAGCCCTAGGAATCTTCTCTGTCTATCTCCAAAGAGACACAAGGCCTGGAATTCGGACATAACTCACGCAGCTGTCCGAATGTCTGTGGTTGACACTCATCAGTCCACCAGTGTCTGGCTTGTGCATAAGAAAATCAAGGGTCAAAGTTGTGGTTGGTTGAGCGGTGTAAATTGGGCAGGGCGAAAGGACTTGAGGAAGGATGATGTGGAAGTGAGGGTCTGAAAGGAGCCCCCCACCTCACCTGTTCATTTCCAGACTTTGTGACATTTGCATGGTTGGGTCATTTCTTTGGCTGTTTTGAGAAAAGGGGTGAATTTTCCATGACCTCTACCATCCCCTTACAGCCGCCCCTTCGCCTCACCATGTTCCATCTGACTGAGATAGGTCACAAGTGAGATTTCACTTCAAATCTCAAAAAAAAAAAAAAAAAAAAAAAAAAAAAAGTAGAAATCATTCTGGGAGACTTTTACTGTGACTAAGAGAAACAGAAGCTCAGCCCTTTTCAAGGGACGGGGAAAGGGGGTCGCTCAGCCAAAGGCACAAGAAGGCTCCCCTAGTTTAAGCGTGTGAGGGATAAGACCATACACCCTGGTTACAGGGCTGTCATTTTGCCAGGCGTGTGAAAGTGACCTGTGACTTAATTTGCATGGCAAAGGAGACTCAAACTCTCCTTACAGGAAGGTCCTTAAGCCAGGAGCGTTCCAATGGGGCAGAGCGAAAAGCGCCATAAAGGAGAGACCTCCGTTCCCTCAGAAGTGGGTGGTCTCGTTGCCCAGCAAGTGTCAGCGGCCCAAGAGGAGTTAGAAAGGGGAGACCTGCACCCTTCGTACAGGGAGAGGTCAACGGCCCGGGGCATTTTAAAGGCTAGGTCCTAAGGAGCTCAAAGCCACAGAGACCTTGTGATGTTCTGAGTGTAATGTAATATCTCATTGTAAGGTGACAGGGCCAGAATGAGTTAATTAAGATCCTTTTACCAGTCACTTCAAGGGGGATTAAGCCTGTGCAGAGAAGTGTCGATCCCGAGCCCTCGATACAGGGGTGCGATGTGTGCAGTGTGTGCAGCCTTCGGCTGTGGCTTTTTCTTCCGTTTTCTGCAGTTTTTTTGGTGCTTGTGTCGTCTTGTCCTTTGAGTTGCTAGAAAGAGAGAGGTGAAGCGGGTTAGGTGTTGCCCAGTAGACAGCACGATTACAAGGCAATCTCCCCTTCTGGAAATTACTCCAATTCGTAGTTTTCAGCACTTGTGTGTTGCAGAAATTAGGCGAGCTTGCACGAGAACTCAGCACCTTCTTCCTAGTCAGCACAAACTGCTTGCGGTTTCCTGCTTAGTGTCTTTTTCCGGGTAAGCTCAAGCCTGCACACACATTTGCCACCTCGGGCCATTTGTCTAGTGAGTGCGAGCTGCTTTAGGAGCTTCCCACCCAGTGCTTTTTGTCATATCAGTAGAAGAGTTTGTTCCCCTTTCCTTTCCATGTCTCTTCTCCAGTACCTGCCCAGTACCTCCTGCCTAGTGCTTGAGGTTGGCTTCTGTGGTTTCTGACCCAGCACCCCCTGCCAAATCAGTGAAACTCACCTCTGGGCTTCCCTCCCAACAGCACCTACCCTGTCAGCACCAGCCCTCTCAGTGACTTTCCCGCCCAGCCCCTCCTGCACACTCAGCATCAGCCCCCTCAGTGATTTGCCAGCCCAACACCTCCCACTCAGTCATCAAAACCCACCTATGGGCTTTTCCTCCCAGCGCATCCTACCCAGTCAGTGCCAACTCCCTCACTGATTTTCCTGCCCAAAACCTCCTACCCAGTCAGCATGAGCTGCCTCAGGGATTTTCCTGTCCAGTACCTCCTGCCCAATCAGCAAATCTACCTCTGGGCTTTCCCTCCCAAAACGTCCTGCCAAGTCAGCGCCAACCCCCTCAGTGATTTTCCCAGCCAGCCCCTCCTGCACACTCAGCACCAGCCCCTCAGTGATTTTCCTGCCCAACACCTCCCACCCAGTCAGCAAGAGCTACCTCTGGGCTTTTCTTTGCAACACCTCTTACCCAGTCAGCGTGAGCTACCTCTGGGCTTTCCCTCCCAAAACGTCCTGCCCAGTCAGTGCCAGCCCCCTCAGTGATTTTCCCAACCAGCCCCTCCTGCAGACTCAGCACCAGCCCCCTCAGTGATTTTCCCAGCCAGCCCCTCCTGCACACTCAGCACCAGCCCCTCAGTGATTTTCCTGCCTAATACCTCCCACCCAGTCAGCAAGAGCTACCTCTGGGCTTTTCTTCGCAACACCTCTTACCCAGTCAGCGTGAGCTACCTCTGGGCTTTCCCTCCCAAAACGTCCTGCCAAGTCAGCACCAGCCCCCTCAGTGATTTTCCCAGCCAGCCCCTCCTGCACACTCAGCACCAGCCCCCTCAGTGATTTTCCCAGCCAGCCCCTCCTGCACACTCAGCACCAGCCCCCTCAGTGATTTTCCTGCCCAACACCTCCCACCCAGTCAGCAAAACCCACCTCTGGGCTTTTCTTCGCAACACCTCTTACCCAGTCAGCGTGAGCTACCTCTGGGCTTTCCCTCCCAAAACGTCCTGCCAAGTCAGCACCAGCCCCCTCAGTGATTTTCCCAGCCAGCCCCTCTTGCACACTCGGCACCAACCCCCTCAGTGATTTTCCCAACCAGCCCCTCCTGCACACTCAGCACCAGCCCCCTCAGTGATTTTCCCAACCAGCCCCTCCTGCACACTCAGCACCAACCCCCTCAGTGATTTTCCTGCCCAACACCTCCCACCCAGTCAGCAAAACCCACCTCTGGGCTTTTCTTCGCAACACCTCTTACCCAGTCAGCGTGAGCTACCTCTGGGCTTTCCCTCCCAAAACGTCCTGCCAAGTCAGTGCCAGCCCCCTCAGTGATTTTCCCAACCAGCCCCTCCTGCACACTCAGCACCAGCCCCCTCAGTGATTTTCCCAGCCAACACCACCTGCACACTCAGCACCAGCCACCTCCATGACTTTTCCTGCCCAACACCACCTGCACACTCAGCACCAGCCACCTCAGTGATTTTCCTGCACAACACCTCCCACCCAGTCAGCAAGAGCTACCTCTTGGCTTTTCTTCGCAACACCTCTTACCCAGTCAGCGTGAGCTACCTCTGGGCTTTCCCTCCCAAAACGTCCTGCCAAGTCAGTGCCAGCCCCCTCAGTGATTTTCCCAACCAGCCCCTCCTGCACACTCAGCACCAGCCCCCTCAGTGATTTTCCCAACCAGCCCCTCCTGCACACTCAGCACCAACCCCCTCAGTGATTTTCCTGCCCAACACCTCCCACCCAGTCAGCAAAACCCACCTCTGGGCTTTTCTTCGCAACACCTCTTACCCAGTCAGCGTGAGCTACCTCTGGGCTTTCCCTCCCAAAACATCCTGCCAAGTCAGCACCAGCCCCCTCAGTGATTTTCCCAGCCAGCCCCTCCTGCACACTCAGCACCAGCCCCCTCAGTGATTTTCCCAACCAGCCCCTCCTGCACACTCAGCACCAGCCCCCTCAGTGATTTTCCCAACCAGCCCCTCCTGCACACTCAGCACCAGCTCCTCAGTGATTTTCCTGCCCAACACCTCCCACCCAGTCAGCAAGAGCTACCTCTGGGCTTTCCCTCCCAAAACATCCTGCCAAGTCAGCGCCAACCCCCTCAGTGATTTTCCCAGCCAGCCCCTCCTGCACACTCAGCACCAGCCCTTCAGTGATTTTCCTGCCTAATACCTCCCACCCAGTCAGCAAGAGCTACCTCTGGGCTTTTCTTCGCAACACCTCTTACCCAGTCAGCGTGAGCTACCTCTGGGCTTTCCCTCCCAAAACGTCCTGCCAAGTCAGCACCAGCCCCCTCAGGGATTTTCCCAGCCAGCCCCTCCTGCACACTCAGCACCAGCCCCTCAGTGATTTTCCCAGCCAGCCCCTCCTGCACACTCAGCACCAGCCCCCTCAGTGATTTTCCCAACCAGCCCCTCCTGCACACTCAGCACCAGCCCCCTCCATGACTTTTCCTGCCCAACACCACCTGCACACTCAGCACCAGCCACCTCAGTGATTTTCCTGCACAACACCTCCCACCCAGTCAGCAAAACCCACCTCTGGGCTTTTCTTCGCAACACCTCTTACCCAGTCAGCGTGAGCTACCTCTGGGCTTTCCCTCCCAAAACGTCCTGCCAAGTCAGTGCCAGCCCCCTCAGTGATTTTCCCAACCAGCCCCTCCTGCACACTCAGCACCAGCCCCCTCAGTGATTTTCCCAGCCAGCCCCTCCTGCACACTCAGCACCAGCCCCCTCCATGACTTTTCCTGCCCAACACCACCTGCACACTCAGCACCAGCCACCTCAGTGATTTTCCTGCACAACACCTCCCACCCAGTCAGCAAGAGCTACCTCTGGGCTTTTCTTTGCAACACCTCTTACCCAGTCAGTGTGAGCTACCTCTGGGCTTTCCCTCCCAAAACGTCCTGCCAAGTCAGTGCCAGCCCCCTCAGTGATTTTCCCAACCAGCCCCTCCTGCACACTCAGCACCAGCCCCCTCAGTGATTTTCCCAACCAGCCCCTCCTGCACACTCAGCACCAACCCCCTCAGTGATTTTCCTGCCCAACACCTCCCACCCAGTCAGCAAAACCCACCTCTGGGCTTTTCTTCGCAACACCTCTTACCCAGTCAGCGTGAGCTACCTCTGGGCTTTCCCTCCCAAAACATCCTGCCAAGTCAGCACCAGCCCCCTCAGTGATTTTCCCAGCCAGCCCCTCCTGCACACTCAGCACCAGCCCCCTCAGTGATTTTCCCAGCCAGCCCCTCCTGCACACTCAGCACCAGCCCCCTCAGTGATTTTCCCAACCAGCCCCTCCTGCACACTCAGCACCAGCCCCCTCAGTGATTTTCCCAACCAGCCCCTCCTGCACACTCAGCACCAGCCCCCTCAGTGATTTTCCCAGCCAGCCCCTCCTGCACACTCAGCACCAGCCCCTCAGTGATTTTCCTGCCTAATACCTCCCACCCAGTCAGCAAGAGCTACCTCTGGGCTTTTCTTCGCAACACCTCTTACCCAGTCAGCGTGAGCTACCTCTGGGCTTTCCCTCCCAAAACATCCTGCCAAGTCAGCACCAGCCCCCTCAGTGATTTTCCCAGCCAGCCCCTCCTGCACACTCAGCACCAGCCCCCTCAGTGATTTTCCCAACCAGCCCCTCCTGCACACTCAGCACCAGCCCCCTCAGTGATTTTCCCAACCAGCCCCTCCTGCACACTCAGCACCAGCCCCCTCAGTGATTTTCCCAACCAGCCCCTCCTGCACACTCAGCACCAGCTCCTCAGTGATTTTCCTGCCCAACACCTCCCACCCAGTCAGCAAGAGCTACCTCTGGGCTTTCCCTCCCAAAACATCCTGCCAAGTCAGCGCCAACCCCCTCAGTGATTTTCCCAGCCAGCCCCTCCTGCACACTCAGCACCAGCCCCTCAGTGATTTTCCTGCCTAATACCTCCCACCCAGTCAGCAAGAGCTACCTCTGGGCTTTTCTTCGCAACACCTCTTACCCAGTCAGCGTGAGCTACCTCTGGGCTTTCCCTCCCAAAACGTCCTGCCAAGTCAGCACCAGCCCCCTCAGTGATTTTCCCAGCCAGCCCCTCCTGCACACTCAGCACCACCCCCTCAGTGATTTTCCCAACCAGCCCCTCCTGCACACTCAGCACCAGCCCCCTCCATGACTTTTCCTGCCCAACACCACCTGCACACTCAGCACCAGCCGCCTCAGTGATTTTCCTGCACAACACCTCCCACCCAGTCAGCAAGAGCTACCTCTGGGCTTTCCCTCCCAAAACATCCTGCCAAGTCAGCGCCAACCCCCTCAGTGATTTTCCCAGCCAGCCCCTCCTGCACACTCAGCACCAGCCCCCTCAGTGATTTTCCTGCCCAACACCTCCCACCCAGTCAGCAAAACCCACCTCTGGGCTTTTCTTCGCAACACCTCTTACCCAGTCAGTGTGAGCTACCTCTGGGCTTTCCCTCCCAAAACGTCCTGCCAAGTCAGTGCCAGCCCCCTCAGTGATTTTCCCAGCCAGCCCCTCCTGCACACTCAGCACCAGCCCCCTCAGTGATTTTCCCAGCCAGCCCCTCCTGCACACTCAGCACCAGCCCCCTCAGTGATTTTCCCAGCCAGCCCCTCCTGCACACTCGGCACCAACCCCCTCAGTGATTTTCCCAACCAGCCCCTCCTGCACACTCAGCACCAGCCCCCTCAGTGATTTTCCCAGCCAGCCCCTCCTGCACACTCAGCACCAGCCCCCTCAGTGATTTTCCCAGCCAGCCCCTCCTGCACACTCAGCACCAGCCCCCTCCATGACTTTTCCTGCCCAACACCACCTGCACACTCAGCACCAGCCACCTCGGTGATTTTTTTCCTCCCAACACCTCCCATCCAGTCAGTGCGACCCATCTTTGGTCTTTCTCTGCCAACACCTCCTACCCAGTCAGTGCCAGCCCCCTCAGTGATTTTTCCCTCCCAGCATCTCCTGTCCAGTCAGCAAAACCCATGTCAGGGCTTTCCCACACAGCACCTCCTACCTATTCAGTGCCAGCCCCCTCAGTGATTTTGCCACCCAGAGCCTCCTGCCCTGTCAGGTGGACCCTCCTCCAGGCTTGTCCCACCTAGCGCCTCCTGCCCTGTCAGCTGGATCCACGTCTGGGCTTTCCTGCCCAACACCTCCCATCCTGTCAGGGAAAGCCCTGAGGTAGGCTACACTCCCAACATGTCGTACCCAGTCAGCGCCAGCCCCCTCAGTGACTTTCCTGCCCAGTGTCTCCTACCCAGTCAATGCAAGGTGCCTCAGTGATTTTTCCCGCCCAGCACCTCCTGCCCAATCAGCAAAACCTACCTTTGGGCTTTCCCTCCCAATATGTCCTGCCAAGTCAGCGCCAACCCCCTCTGTGATTTTCTGCCCAGTCAGCGCCAGCCCCCTCAATGATTTCTCCCTCCCAACATCTCCTGTCCATTCAGCAAAACCCATGTCAGGGCTTTCCCACACAGCACCTCCTGCCCTGTCAGCTTGACTCACCTCTGGGCTTTCCCGCCCAACACCTCCTATACGGTCAGCATCAGCCCCCTCAGTGATTTTCCCGCCCAACACTTCCACCCTGCCAGCTGGTCCCACCTCCAGCTCTCTCCTGGCCAGCAGAAATGAAGCGGAGACAGGCTGGATCACTGCCCCCTAGCCGCTTGCTTGCTCAGGCGCCCAGCCCAACACTCCTGAATCTTGTAAAGAATTTCCACACAGCCTGCAGGCACTTCACCCTGTGACTGATAATTTTATTGCCAGCTAACTAGCCTCATGTTTGTGTAGTTGGCCTTTTGGAAAGGGATTGCATTGTTGGGGATATTGCTCAGCTACATTCACCTCTTGGACCAGATCATGTGCCACAGTTTAGGACTAGGGCTGTCAATTAATCTCAGTTAACACAAGCGATTAATGCAAAACAAATGAACTAGATTAATTTCAGTCCCCTCAGTCCTCCTTCTTGTTCAGTGAAATGCTAAACAAACAAATTTGTTTACATCGATGAGAGATAATGCTGCCTGCTTCATATTTACAATGTCACTTGAAAGTGAGAGCTGGCGTTCATATGGCGCTCGTGTTGCAAGGTCTTTACATGCCAGATACGCTAAACATTTGCATGCCCTTCCATGCTCTGACTTGTAGGCTCTAAAATTTTACATTGTTTTGTGCAGTTATGTAGAAAAAAAAAATCTACATTTGTAAGTTGCACTTTCACGATAAAGACATTGCACTACAGTACTTGTATGAGGTGAATTGAAAAATACTATTTTTTATCTGTTTACAATGCAACTATTTGTAATCAAAAGTAGTATCAAGTGAGCACTGTACACTTTGCATTCTGTGCTGTAACTGAAATCAATATATTGAGAGCTCATCTCTGAATGTTAGGCCCTAGGGGACTGAGGGGCAGGAAGCCAGGCAGGGGAGTTTTTCCTACATGAGTGTACACTGAAGTGCTGTTGTAGGACATACTTCTAGTCTAAAAACATGGGCAGGAGCAGATTTTGGCTAAGGAATGTTAGCGGAGAAAGGCTGTACTTGATCCTGAGTGTGTGGGGAGGTTGGGGAGAGAGGGTCAATCCACCGGGTCTGATCCTGCTGCCATTGAAACCAATTGAAGCTTTGCTGCTGAGTCCAGCTGGAGCAGGAATCTGCCCAAAGTTAGCTGCTTTGCCCAGGCCTGGCTCTTTTGTGTGCATATGATCCTCACTGCCATGCTGAGAGCCTTAGATGACTGTGGGGACTGGACCACCTGGTGTGAACTCTCCAGGACTCTTTGGTCAATGACAGCATGGGCCCCGCCCTTCGCTCTCTGACGGCCTTTAAGCTCCCTGCTGTACCTGTTTCCAGTGAGCCTGCTATTGGCGGCAGACAGCTGGAGAAGCTGACCTCCACACCCCCTACAGTATTCTGTGTGGGGCTTCCAGGTGAGTCCTTAGAACAGCAGGACCTGCCAGAGATCTTTTTTTCTGCAAGAGGATGGGATTTGCCTTGGACATCCTTAGAGAAATATCCCTTCCCTCAGTCTTCACTGTTCTACACTCTGCTGCTCAGCCAGTCAGCTGTCACCCTGACCCCCAGAGGTGGCTGCATTTCAGTGGTGCTCTTTGAGCAGGTTGGAAGGCATTTGGGGATAAAATGTGCTGTAAAAATACAGGAGGAGTTGCAGCTCGGGGCCCAGTGAGGTAGGCCCAGGGACTCTGCGTGACCTTGGCAGTGCAGTTGCCAGCATTGTATTGATCACAAACCAGACTTTTGTTGCTGTTTTTGCATAGTCCTTTTTGCAGTTGATACGTCAGTATTTCCAGCTCAGTGGGCAATTGGCTGATGTGGAGCCAAGTTGCTCCATCCATCTTAGAACACGGCAGGCTGCAATCTGTCAGGGGCTTTTGGGACAGGCATATGTTTTTCTAGTTATTACTCTTGTCAGAGAAAAACTTAGTTCTCACTTTTTGGTTGCATTTAGCAGAGTCAAATACTTTATTCTCTCTTTACAATTGCATAGAAGGAGGGAGTGCCCTAGGACACAGGGTTTCCCCCTCCTAGGCAGGTCTCCGCAGGTAAACAATTACAGCAGCATTTATACTTTTTGTTACCTAAAATAATAAGCAACAGCTGCATTTTGTTTATACAGAGGCCATCTTGATATCTTATTTTTCTCACTTCTATTTAGACGCCAGTCTACATTCCTCATTATCAACACAAAGTCGTAACAACTTCTCACACAGTTCTTTCCCTCTCACCTCACACAATCCTCGCTTCTACAAATCTCGCATTAGTAGGGTTACAAATAGCCTGACTCTGGCTGACAAAGACTGTCATGCATTAAGATCCCCTACAAACTTCTTGTCAGTTCTTTCTCTACTTCCGCAAGGCTTAGTACAGACAGATGCTTCCCTTTAGCTGGGTTTGGTTTCTCATAAAAGTTTTCCTCCTTGTTCTGCGTGTGGGAGGTGAATTTCCCTATTTTGGGAGTAGCTGTGGGATTACAACCAGGGCAACAGACAATAGTCTCCTGCACAGTGACTCTCTTGGATGCAGGTGCAACAGGCTGCTTAACATGCAAACGTAAGAACGGCCGTACTTGGTGAGACCAAGGGTCCATCTAGCCCAGTATCCTGTCTGCCCACAGTGGCTAATGCCAGGTGCTTCAGAGGGAAGGAATAGAACAGGGAATCGAGAACTGACCCATCCTGTGTCACCCATTTCCCACTTCTGGCAAACAAGAGGATAAGGGCACCATCCCTGCCCATCCTGACCAATAGCCATTGATGGACCGATCCTCCATGAATTTACCTAGTTCTTTTTTGAACAATGTTATAGGCTTGGCTTTCACAGCATTCTCTGGCCAGCAATTCCACATGTCGAGTGTGCATTGTGTGCTTTTTAATTATAGATACAAAGGTGTAATGGGAAATGAGAGAAGAACCTACTCAACATTGCAGATTGTGATGATAACTTTTGTTTTTCCCTCTTGTGTTGTGCTTAGTACCTAGGGTAAGAGCCCCACCCCTGTTGTGAGATGGAAAGCGCACAAGAGCCTTGAGACAGTGCACATTGTTGATGCCAGGCTATGCCAGTGCCGTGAAGCTGGAAGTGGAGCAGCCATCACCATCTGTGAGATAAGTGTCTGGTTTGGGGAGGCTGAGACTTTTTGTTAGCTGGGGCTCAGTTTGTAGGAAAAGGTTCCTGACTTGCTGTTGTTACGAGGGAGACAAGGTCCCCATTATCAGGGTCTGGTCATTTCTCTGTCCACAAGCAGTGTGTCCTCCACAGCAGAAGTTTGGATCCAGGGGGATGACTCCAGCTGGTGAGTTTCTTGACTCCCACATTTTTCTCTCTCTTCTCTAATGTGTTGGCCAACACACACTCTGTCTCTCTGTCCTTGCCTCTCCTTGTGCTGTCTCTCTTCACAGGACATGGTCGGGGTGCTCGATGTGCATCCCCCCAGGTGCAGTGGGTGCTAAACTGGAGTGGTGACTGTGTTTACTCGATCCCTGTTCATCGAGATGGGCTGAGGAAGATGGGATGGGAGACGGAGGCAGGGTTGAGGGCAAGATTTCACACACTTATAGAGCTTTGTGTACTGACGGCTCATGCATGGTTTTTGCACCTGCTTTTCCAGAGGAAGTGCCAAGGAGCTCCAGCCAGAGGAGAAGGTGTCAGAAGTGGGCCTGATCAGCCTGAACGTCCTTCTAAGCAGACATGAACAGTCCTCACCTTTGTGCCTCCTGCATAACTACACTTGCTGACTTTAGCAGCATGTCTGAAGCCTAAGATAAATGCATGGTACAGGCTGAGTACAGATGGCTGCTTCCCTTTAGGTGGGTTTTGTTTCTCATAAAAGTTTTCCTCCTTGTTCTGGGTGTGGGAGTTGAATTTCCGAATTTGAGGAGTAGCTGTGGGATTAAGACCAGGGGAAGGCACAATAGTCTGCTCTGTGCAGTGACTCTCTTGGATGCAGGTGCAACAGGCTGCATAACATACAAAGATAAGAATGGCAGTACTTGGTGAGACCAAGGGTCCAGCAAGCCCAGTATCCTGTCTTCCTACTGGCTAATACCAGGTGCTTCAGAAGGAATGAATAGAACAGAGAATCGAGAAGTGATCCATCCTGTGTTGCCCATTCCCAGCATCTGGCAAACAGAGGATAATGTCCTGACTAATAGCCATTGATAGACCAATCCTCTGTGAATTTACTTAGTTTTTTTGAACCCTGTTATAGTCTTGGCTTTCACAGCAAGGAATTCCACAGGTTGAGTGTGTGTTGTGTGATTTTTTTAATTGTGTGTATATATAAAGGTGTAATGGAACAGGGAGAAGAAGAACCTACACAACATTGCAGATTCTGATGATAACTTTTGTTTTTCCCTCTTGCGTTTTATTTCCACAGACAAAGAAGTCAAGGATAAGAGCCCCCCCCCCCCATTGTGAGACGGAAAGTGCACAAGAGCCATGGGACAGTGAGCATGTTGATGCCAGGCTATGCAGATGCCATTGAGCTGGGAGTGGAGCAGCTGTCACCATCAAGATAAGTGACTAGTTTGGTGAGGACTCTGGTAATGGCCCACCTGCCTCCAGGGCAGGACTGGTGGTTAGCTGGGCTCAGTGTATAGGAAAAGATTACTGAGTAGTTGTGGTTATAAGAGAGACAAGGTCCCCATTTTCAAGGGCTGCTTAGTTCTCTAGCCAGGAGCAGTGTGTCCTCTGCAGCAAAAGGGTAAATCAAGCAGTTTGACTGTAGGTGGAGAGTTGCTTGCCTTCCCCCATGTTTCTTGCTCGCTCGCTCTCTGTTCTCTAGTTCACCAACATGCACCCTCTCTCTATCCTTACCTTTCCTTCTGCCATCTCCCTTCATAGCACATAGGTGGGCGTGGTAGCTGAGCATCCCCACAGGTTAGGTCTTGGGAGCCCTGGAGTAGTAGGAGGGGACGAAAATCATCTTGGGCAGTCGGTGTGAGAGTGCGGTGGGACTGTTGGTGTTAACTCTGTCTCTGTTCATTGAGTGGGGCTGATGTAGATGGGATGGAGGAGGGAGGCAGGAATGAGGGCAAGATTTCAAGCACCAATAGAGATGTGTAGTGATGGCTCATGCTTGCCTTTTGCAGCAGTTCTCGCCCGAGGAATTGTCCAGGAGGCGTTGCCGGAGGAGAAACTGGCAGAGGTGGACCTAAACTGCCTGGACATCCTTCTAAGGAGACATGAACAATCCTCATGTTCCTGATTTCTGCATAACTGGCTGTGAGTAAGCGGTCAGTGCTTTGAACTCCTCATCTGTACTCGGCGTAGTATTCACAGTCTGTATGGTTCCTCGTTGGGTACGAGGCTCTGGGGAGGGGCCAGTGTCTGCTGTGCAGAGGGACTATGTCGGGTACCGTTGCAAGGGCTGCTTCTTGGTTGTAATGCTAAAGGTGTGATGGGAAGAGTGTTGGGGACACAGCCCCGCCGTGTTGGAGAGGTGAAAAGAGGAGCCAATGTGATGTTGCCCCCTGAGATGGTAACTTGTTTTTTTCCCCTTCTGCTGGGTTTAGTACCAAAGGAAAAGAAGTCACGTGTCAGAGTCTATTGCCGTCATGTGATGGAAAGTGAGTGAGAGCAGCGAGCCTGTGAGCACTGTTCATGCCAGGCAAGAGCTGTCCATCTGGGAGCTGAGCAGACGCCACCGTCACTGAGCTAGGTGTCTGTTTTGTTGAGGGTTCTGCTCACGGCCCACTTGGCTCCAGGTAGACACACCCCGTTAGGTAATGCTGGGTTTGTACGAAAAGGTTCCTGACTAGCTGTGGTTTTGAGGGAGACAAGGTCCCCATTTTCAGGGGCTGATCATTTCTCTGGCCAGGATCGGTGTGTCCTCCGCAGGAGAAGGTTAGATCCATGAGGATGTCTCCAGGTGGTGAGTTGCTTGCCTTCCTCCTCTGTTTCTCTCTCTGTCTTCTCTACTCTACTCTGTTGGCCAACACACACCCTCTCTCTCTCCCTCCTGTCTTTGTCCCTTCATAGGACATGGCAGGAGTGCTACGTGTGCATCCCCACAGGCTAGGTCTTGGGAGCTATGAACAAGTAGGAGGGGATGAAAATCATGCAACGTAGTGGGCGCAAGAGTGGAGCGGTGACTGTGGATGTTGACTGTCTCTCTTCAAGTGGGCCTGATGTAGATAGGATGAGAGAGGGAGGCAGGGATGAGGACAAGATTACCTGCACCAACTGAATTTTGTGTAGTGATCGCTCTTGCTTCGCTCATTTTCTGCACTTGCAGAGGAATTGTCCAGGAGCAGCAGAAGGAGAAAGTGGCAGACGCGGATCTGAGGAGCCTGGACATCCTTCCAAGCAGACATGAATGGTCCTCAGACTTCTGCCTCCCGCACAATTGGCTGTGAGTAAGCGGTCAGTGCTTGGAATCCCTCATATGTACTGGCTCCGGTTTTGTTCAGAGGCTCTGAATTTCCTCATTGGACACAGTGCTCTGTGGAATTCAGATGAGGTAAAGGCACAAGTCTGTGCAGAGTGAGTATTTTAGATGTAGGTGCAGTGAGCTGCTTTTTAGTTGTAGTGCTAAAGCTGTAATGGGAGGAGGGTTGAGGGCGGTGCCCTGAGGTGTGGTAGATGTGAGAAGAAGAACCTATGCACGTTGCAGACTGAGATGCTAACTGATTTGTTTTTCCCCCTAGTGCTGGGTTTAGTACCAAGTGGAGAGTCAGCATCCACTCCGCACATGCCATGGAAAGGAAGCGAGAGCTGGGAGATTCTAAGCATTGTTGATGCCAGGGAAGGGCCATTCAGCTGGGAGTGGCGCAAGGGCCACTGTCAATGAGATAAGTGTCTTGTTAGGTGAAGGCTCTGCTGTGGTTATGAGGGAGACAAGGTCCCTATTTTCAGGGGCTGCTCAGTCCTCTGGCCAGTATCGGTGTGTCCTCTGCAGCGGAGGGTTGGATCCAGGAGGATGACTCCAGGTGACAAATTGCTTGACTTCCTCCTGGGTTTCTCATTTTCTTGCTCTCTGTCTCTCTAGTGTGTTGGCCAACGCTCTCCCTTAATCTGTCCTTTCCCTTCCTTGTGCCATCTCCCTTCTTAGGACACAGGCAGGCCTGCGAGGTGTGTGTCTCCACTGGTTAGGTCTTGAAAGCCCTGGAGTAGTAGGAGGGGACGAAAACCATGCGGGGTAGTGGGTGTGAGAGTGGAGCAGTGATTGGTCTCTGTTCAAGTGGGGCTGATGTAGATGGGGTGGAAGAGGGAGGCAGGATTGAGGGCAACATTTCAAGTACCATTAGAGCTGTGTGTAGGGATGGCTCATGCTTGGCTTTTGCAGCTGCACTTCCAGAGGAATTGTCAAGAAGCTCGAGCTGGAGGAGAAACTGGCAGAAGTGGATCTGAGCAGCCCGGACATCCTTCTAAGGAGACCTGAATAGTCTTCAGGTTTCTACATAACTGGCTGTGAGTAAGAGGTCAATGCTTTCAATTCCTTATCTGTACTTGCTGTAGTTTTCTTCACAGGCCGTGTGCTTCCTTGTTTGGTATGAGACGCTGGGATTAAGCCTGGGGAGGGGACAAGAGTCTCCTGAACGAAGTGACTATTTTGGGGCATAGTTTACTTAGATTTCTAGAAAGCCTTTGATAAGGTCCCTCACCAAAGCTCTTATGTAAATTAAGTCGTCATGGGATAAGAGGGAAGATCCTTTCATGGACTGAGAACTGGTTAAAAGACAGGGAACAAAAGGTAGGAATAAATGGTAAATTTTCAGAATGAAGAGGGGTAACTAGTGGTGTTCCCGAAGAGTCAGTCCTATGACCAATCATATTGAACTTATTCATAAATGATTTGAAGAAAGGTGAGGTGGCAAAGTTTGCAGATGATGATGAACTGCTCAAGATAGTTAAACCCAAAGAAGACTGTGAAGAACTTCAAAAAGATCTCACAAAACTAAGTGACTGGGCAACAAAATGGCAAATGAAATTTAATGTGCATAAATGTAAAGTAATGCATACTGGAAAAAATAACCCCAGCTATACATACAATATGATGGGGGCTAATTTAGCTACAATTAATCAGGAAAAAGATCTTGGAGTCATTGTGGATAGTTTACTGAAGACGTCCACGCAATGTGCAGTGGCAGTCAAAAAAGTAAACAGGATCTTAGGAATCATTTAAAAAAGGGATAGAAAATAAGATGGAGAGTATCTTATTGCCCTTATATAAATCCATGGTATGCCCACATCTTGAATATTGCGTACAGATGTGGTCTCTCCATCTCAAAAAAAGATATACTGGCATTAGGAAAGATTCAGAGATGGGCAACTAAGATGATTAGGGGTTTGGAATGGGTCCCATGTGAGGAGAGATGAAAGAGGCTAGGACTTTTCAGCTTGGAAAAGAGGAGATTATCATATCCCCCCTTAGAGAGAGAGAAAATCACCTGTGGTGTGAAGCAAGTGAATAAGGAAAAATGTATTTACTTTGTTCCCATAATACAAGAACTAGGAGCCACCAAATGAAATGAATGGGCAGCAGGTTTAAAACAAATAAAAGGAAGTTCTTCTTCACACAGCGCACAGTCAGCTGGTGGCACTCCTTGCCTGAGGAGGTTGTAAAGGCTAGGACTATAGCAGGGTTTAAAAGAGAACTGGATAAATTCATGGAGGTTAAGTCCATAAATGGCTATTAGCCAGGATGGGTAAGGAATGGTGTCCCTAGCCTCTTGTTTGTCAGAGGGTGGAGATGGATGGCAGGAGAGAGATCATTTGATCATTACCTGTTAGGTGCACTCCCTCTGGGGCACCTGGCATTGGCCACTGTCAGACAGGTTACTGGGCTGGATGGACCTTTGCTCTGACCCAGTATGGCCGTTCTTACGCTCGCTTCTCCAGGACTGGCTGTGAGTGAACAATTACGGCCTCTGTTCCTCATCCGTACCACTCTAGTTTTCCTCAGAGGTCATGAGCCTCCTCATTGGGCATGGGGCTCTGTGGGTTTCTGACCAGGGAAAGGGGCAACAGTCTCTTCTGCACAGTGACTCTCTTGGATGCAGGTGCAACGGGCTACTTTCTTCAGACAGTGGCTAATGCCGGGTGCCCCAGGGGGAATAAACAGAATAGGAAATAACCAAGTGATCCATCCCCTGTCGCCCATTCCCAGCTCCTTCCAAACCAAGGATAAGGGCACCACCCCTGCCCAACTTGGCTAATAGTCGTTGATGGACATATCCTCCATGAACTTCTCTAGTTATTTTTTGAACTCCCATTAACTTCACAACATTCTCTGGCGAGCAGTTCCACAGGTTGAGTGTGCATTGTGTGCTTTTCAGTTGTATCTGTAAAGGTGTAATGGGAAATGAGAGAAGAAGAACCTACACAACATTGCAGATTCCAATGATAACCTTTGTTTTTCCCTCTTGGTTGTGCTTTGTAGCAACGGAAAAAGTCATGGGTAAGAGTCCGCCCCAGCTGTGAGATGGAAAGTGCAAAAGAGCCATGAGACAGCGAGCACTGTTGATTCCAGGCTATGCGGATGCTGTCAAGCTGAGAGTGGAGCAGCTGTCACCATCAGTGAGACAAGTGTCTGGTTTGGGGAGGACTCTGGTAATGGCCCACCATCCTCCAGGCTGGGAATTAGTGTTAGCTGCGTCTTGGTTTGCAGGGAAAGAGTTCTGACTAGCTGGGATTATGAGGGAAACAAAGTCTCCATTTTCAGGGGCTGGTCATTTCTCTGGCCAGGAGTGGTGTGTCCTCTGCAGCAGGAAGTTGAATCCAGGGGGATAACTCCAGCTGATGAGTTTCTTGCCTTCTGCCCATGTTTCTTTGTCTCTCTCTCCTGTAATGTGTTGGCCAACACACACACATCCTCTCTCTCTCTCTCTCTCTCTCTCTCTCTCTCTCTCTCTCTCTCTCTCTCTCCGTGCCATCTCTCTTCATAGCACACGGAAAGGCATGCTAGGTGTGCATCCTCCCATGTCTAGGGAGCCATGAAGAAGGAGGAGGGAATGAAAATCATGCACGGCAGTGGGTGCAAGTGTGTGGCGGTGACTGTTGGTGTTAACTCGGTCTCTCTTCATTGAGTGGGGCGGATGTAGCTGGGATGGGCGAGGGAGGCAGGGATGAGGGCAAGATTTTACACATGATTAGAGCTTTGTGAAGTGATGGCTCATGGTTGGCTTATTTCCTGCGCTTGCAGAGGAATCATCCAGGAGCATCAGCCGAAGGAGAAGCTGGCAGAAGTGGACCTGAGCAGACTGGGCATCTTTCTAAGCAGACATGAACGGTCCTCATAGCACACGGGCAGGTGTTCTAGGTGTGCATCCCCACAGGTTTGGTCTCGGGAGCCATGAAGAAGTGGGAGGGGTCGAAAATCATGCAGAGTAGTGGGCGTGAGATTGGAGTAGAGGCTGCTGGTGTTGACTGTCTCTGTTTGAGTGGGGCTGAGGTAGATGGAATGTGAGAGGGAGGCAGAGATTAGGGCGAGATTTCACGCACATTCACAGCATTGTGTAATGCTGGCTCATGCATGGCTTTTGCAGCTGCGCTGGCAGAGGAATTGTCCAGTAGCCTACCTGGAGGAGAGACTCTCAGAAGTGGACATGATCAGCCTGAACATCCTTCTTAGGAGACACGAATAGTCCTCGACTTTCTGCCTCCTGCATAACTGGCTGTGAGTAAGCGGTCAGTTCTTTGAATTCCTCATCTGTACTCACTGTAGTTTTCTTCACAGGCCATGTGCTTCCTTGTTGGGTATGGGGCTCTGTGAGATTGTCCGGGGAGGGGCAGAGTGGTTACAAAGGGCGCTTTTTAGTTGGAATGCTAAAGGTGTAGTTGGGGGGTGGGAGGTTTCAGGGCAAAGCCCTGCTGTGTTGGAGAGGCAAAAAGAGTAGCCTGTGCGACATTGTCCACTGAAATGGTAACTTGTTTGTTTTTTCCTACTTGTGCTGGGTTTAGTACCAAGGGAAAAGAAGTCACATGCCAGAGTCTACTGTCCTCGTGCGATGGAAAGCGAGCGAGAGCGACGAGACCGTGAGCATTGTTGATGCAAGGCAGGAGCCGTCCAGCTGGCACTGGAGCAGCTGCTGTTGTCAGTGAGATAAGTGTCTGGTTTGGTGAGGGCTCTGCTCACGGCCCACCTGGTTCCAGGTAGCGATGCCCCATTAGCTGGTTCCTGACCAGGTGTGTTTACAAGGTTGAGAAGGTCCCCAATTTCATTGGCTGATCATTTCTCTGTTCACAAGCAGTGTGTCCTCTGCAGGAGAAGGGTGGATCCAGGGGGATAAATCCAGCTGGTGAGTTTTTTGCCTTCGTCCCGTGTTTCTTTCTCTCTCTCTTCTCTAGTATGTTGGCCAACACTCTCTCTCTCTCTCTGTGTGTGTGTGTGTGTGTGTCCTTGCCTCTCCTTGTGCAGTTTCCCTTCATAGCACACAGACAGGAGTGCTAGGTGTGCATCCCCACAGGCTTGGTCTTGGCAGCTATGAACAAGTAGGAGGGGATGAAAATCATGTGGGGCAATGGGCACTAGAGTGGAATAGAAGCTGTTGGTATTGACTCGGTTACTGTTCATCGAGTGCGGCTGATGTAGATGGGATGGGAGAGGGAGGCAGGGATGAGGGCAAGAGCTCTGTGCAATGATGGCTCATGCTTGGCTTTTGCAGCTGCTTTTACAGAGGAATTGTTGTTCAGGAGCCCCAGCCAGAGGAGAAACTGGCAGAGGTGGATCTGAGCAGCTTGGACATCCTTCTAAGGAGACACGAACAGTCCTGGGTTTTCTGCCTCCCGCATAACTACACTTCATGACTTTATCGGCATGGCTAAAGCCTAAGATAAATGCATGGTAGAGGCTGAGTTCACGCGGCTGCTTCCCTTTAGGTGGGTTTGGTTTCTCATCAAAATTTTCCTCCTTGTTCTTGTTGCTGGAGGTGAATTTCACTATTTTGGGAGCAGCTGTGGGATTACGACCTGGGAAAGAGATGATAGTCTCCTTTGCACAGTGACTCTATTGCAGGGGTCCCCAATGCGGTGCCTGCGGGTGCCATGGCATCTAACAAGCAGCCGCTGAAATGGTACCCAGAACCAGTGTCGTCAAGATTTTCGGCTGCATTTCGGCGGCGATGCCTTTCAATGATGCTGGTTCTCGGCAGCTGCTTGTCTGGTGACCACGCTCCTCAGTGGCTAGTTGTCCAGTGCCCGCCAGACTAAAATGTTGGGGACCCCTGCTCTATTGGGTGCAGGTGCAACAGGCTGCTTAACATATGAATGTAAGAATGGCAATGCTTGGTCAGACCAAGGGTCTATGTAGCCCAGTATCCTGTCTTCCGACAGTGGCTAATGCCAGGTGCTTCAGAGGGAAGGAATAGAACAGGGCATTGAGAAGTGATCCATCCTGTGTCGCCCAATCCCAGCTTCTGGCACACCCCACCCCTGCCCATCCTGACCAATAGCCCTTGATGGGTCGATTCTCCATGAATTTACCTAGTTCTTTTTTGAACCCTGTTATAGTCTTGGCTTTCACAGCGTTCTCTAGCTAGCAATTCAACAGGTTGAGTGTGCATTGTGTGCTTTTTAATTGTTTCTATAAGGGTGTAATGGGACAGGGAGAAGAAGAACGTAGACAACATTGCAGATTCCAATGATAACTTTTGTTTTTCCCTCTTGTTTTGTTTGTTTCCACAGACAAAGAAGTCAAGGATAAGAGCCCACGCCCCTTGTGAGATGGAAAGCACACAAGAGCTGTGAGACAGCGAGCATTGTTGATGCCAGGCTATGCAGATGCCGTCGAGCTGGGAGTGGAGCAGCCGTCACCATCAGTGAGATAAGTGTCTGGTCTGGTGAGGACTCTGGTAATGGCCGACGTGACTCCCTCCCACGTTTTTTTCTTTTTCTCCTCTAATGTGTTGGCCAGCACATTCTGTCTGTCTCTCCCCATCTCCTTGCCTCTCTTTGTGCCGTCTCCCTTCATAGGACACGGGCAGGTATGGTAGGTGTGCAACACCACAGGCTAGGTCTTGTGAGCTATGAACAAGTAGGGTATGGAAATCATGCAGTGCAGTGGGCGCTAAAGTGCAGCAATGACTGTGGGTGTTGGCTGAGCCTCTGCTCTAGTGGGGCTGATGTGGATGGGATCGGAGAGGGAGGTAGGGATGGGGGCAAGATTTCACGCACTAACTGAATTTTGTGCAGTGATGACTCTTGCTTGGCTTATTGGCTGTGCTTGCAGAGGAATCGTCCGGGAGCAGCAGCTGGAGGAGAAACAGCCAGATGTGGACTTGAGCGGCCTCGACATCCTTGTAAGCAGATTAACAGTCCTCAGCTTTCTGCCTTCCGCATAACTGGGTGTGAGTAAGCGGTCAGTGCTTGGAATTCCTCCTCTGTTCTCACTCCAGTTTTGGTCAGAGGCTGTGAACTTTTTTGGGTACATGGCTCTGTGGGATTCAGATGAGGGAAAGGCACAAGTCTTCAGTACGAAGTGACTATTTTGGGTATAGGTGCAAGAGCTTCTTTCTGGTTGTGGTCCTGAAGGTGTAATGGAAGAAGGGTTATGGCTAGAGGTCTGAGGTGCGGTAGATATGAGAAGAATCTATACGACGTTGCTGACTGAGATGCTAACTTATTTGTTTTCCCGCCTTGTGCTGGGTTCAGTACCAAGGGAAAAGACGTGGAGGGTCAAGAGTCCGCTCCCCTCATTTGATGGAAAGCGAGGGAGAGCAGGGAGACCACAAGCATTATTGATGCCAGGCAGGAGCCATCCAGCTGGGAGCGGAGCAGCCATCATCATCAGTGAGATAAGTGCCTGTTCGTTGAGGGCTCTGCTCACTGCCCACTTGGCTCCAGGTACAGACACCCCGTCAGCTGGGGCTGGGTTTGTAACAAAATGTTTGTGACTAGCTGAGGGAGGGAGACAAGGTTCCCCATTTTCAGGGTCTGCCCATTTCTCTGTTCACATGCGGTGTGTCCTCTGCAGAAAAGGTTGGATCCAGGAAGATGATTCCAGGTGGCGAGTTGCTTGTTTTCCTCTTTTGTGTTTCTCTCTCTCTCTCTTTCTCTCCTCTAGTGTGTTGGTCGGGTGTCATTGTAAGGGGTGCTTTCTACTCATAGTCCTAAAGCTGTAATGGGTAGAGGGTTGAGGGCGGAGCCCTGCCATGCAGGAGAGACGAAAAGAAGAGCCTATGAGATTTTGCCGACTGAGATGGTAACTTACTTGTTTTATCCCCTGGTTTTAGTGCCAAGGAAAAAGACGTCACGTGTGAGAGTGTACAGCCCTCATGATGAGTCACTCAAAGCGAGTGAGAGTGATGAGACTGGGAGCGTTGTTGGTGCCAGGCAGGAGCTGTCCATCTGGGAGCAGAACAGCCGCTACTATCACTGAGATAAGTATCTGTTTTGCTGAGGGTTCTGCTCCTCCAACTAGAGACACTCCGTTAGGTGGGGCTGGGTTTGTAAGAAAAGGTTCCTGACTAGCTGTTGTTATGAGGGAAACAAGGTCCCCATTTTCAGGGGCTGGTCATTGCTCTGGCCAGGAGCACTGTGTCATCTGCAGTAGAAGGTTGGATCCAGGAGGATGACTCCAGGTGGTGAGTTGCTTGCCTTCCTCCTATGCTTCTCTTTTTCTCTCTTTTCTCTACTGTGTTGGCCAACATAGTCGCTCTCTCTGTCCTTGCCTCTCCTTGTGCTGTCCTCCTTCATAGGACATGGGCAGACATGCTAGGTGTGCATCTCCACGGCCTATGTATTGGGAGCCATGAAGAACTAGGAGGGGACGAAAATCATGCAGAGCAGTGGGCACGAGAGTGGAGCGGTGACTGTTGGTGTTAACTCCATCTCTGTTCATCGAGTGGGGCTGATGTAGATGGGATGGAAGAGGGAGGCAGGGATGAGGGCAAGATTTTCAGCACCCATAGAGCTTTGTGTAGTGATGGTTCATGCTTGGCTTTTGTCTAGGAGACCCAGCCAAAGGAAGAGGTGGCAGAAGAGGATCTGAGCTTCCTGGACATCCTTCTAAGATCTGAACAGGCTTCTGCTTTCTGCCTCCTGCTTAATTGGCTGTGAGTAAGCAATCAATACTTCGAATTGCACATCTGTACTCACTGTAGTTTTCTTCACAGGCTAGAAGCCCAACAATCTAGAAGCCAGAAACTGTCTAACAAGCAACTCGGAAACCAATTAAACCGAAAACAAGCCTAATTTCTGCGTCGTCTTTGCAGGTTTGTCATGTCTGACCAAAGTCTGCTGTTCAGAGTGACTATTTCAGGTTGCAAGGGGTGCTTTCTAGTTGTAGTCTTAAAGGCGTAATGGTGGTGTGGGGGAGTGGTTGGGGACAGGGCTCTGGGATGTGTTAGATGCAAGAAGAGATTTTGTGACATTGTGGCCTGAGATGCTGACTACTTGGTTTTTCCTCTTTGTCCAGTGTTTGTTAAAAATGGAAAAGAAGTCAAACATAAGAGTTTACTCCCCTCGTACGATGAAATGCGAGCGAGGGCAGGGCGACCACAAACCTTCTTGAAATCAGGCGGGAGCCATACATCTGGGAGTGGAGCAGCCACGACTGTCAGCGGGATAAGTGTCTGGTTTGGTGAGGGCTCTGCTCAAGGCCACCTGGTTCCATGTAGGGACACCCTGTTAGGTGGGGCTGGGTTTGTAAGAAAAGAATCCTGTCTTGCTGTGGTTATGAGGGAGACAGGGCCGTCCAGGGGAGGGGCGCCAGTGGGGCAATTTGCCCCGGGCCCCACAGGGGCCCCCATGAGAATAAAATATTCTATAGTTTTGCAACTTTCTTTTATGGAAAGGGCCCCCAAAATTGCTTTGCCCGAGGCCCCCTGAATCCTTTGGGTGGCCCTGGAGGGAAATGAGGTCTCCAATTTTCAGGGGCTGCTCATTTCTCTGGCCAGTACTGGTGTGTCCTCTGCAGCAGAAGGTTAGATACACAAAGATGACTCCAGGTGGTGAGTTGCTTTCTTTCCTCAGATGTTTCTTTCTCTCTCTGTCTCTTCTCTACTATGCTGGCCAACAACACACACACTCTCTCTCTGTCCTTGCCTTTCCTTGTGCTGTCTCCCTTCATAGCATGGGCACGCATGGTGGGTGTGCAACCCCACAGGCTGTCTCTCAGGAGCAATGAAGAAGTAGGAGGGGATGAAAATTGTGCGGGATAGTGGGCGTGAGAGTGGAGTGGAGACTGTTGGTGTTTTTTTGTAGCTGCTCTTGCAGAGGAATTGTCCAAGACCCCTACCCTGAGAAGAAGGTGGCAGAAGTGGACCTGAGCAGCTTGGACATCCTTCTAAGCAGACATGAACAGTCCTCAGCTTTCTGCCTCTCTTAGCTGGCTGTGAGTAAGGGGTCAGTGCTTTGAATTTCTCATCTGTACTGGCTGTAGTTTTCTTCGCAGGCCGTGTGCTTCCTCCTTGGGTATGGGGCTCTGTGGCTGTGGAGGGGCCAGAATCTGCTCTGCAGAGTGACTATGTTGGGTGCAATTAAGAGGGCCAATGCAGAGAAGAGAAAAGGGAAAGAGACCTGAACCCTGATTACAGAGCGGTCACCCTTTCTTTAGTAAAATACTTCTCTTTTAAACTCGGTGGTGGGTGGGGGGGAGTCCCCAGTGTGAAAAGATCTGGAAATAAACAGGTAAGAGTGGGATCCTGCTGAGTGTCTCCTTTCCACTCAATCCTCCATCTCTCAGCGACACCCTTCCTACCCAACCAAGAAAATAACAACTTTGTGCCCCCTAACCTTTTCCAGAAAAGACTCCTCTTCTTGTGACACAGTCTTGTTAGTAGGGTTAGGTGCATCCACTTGCCAGCTCTGAATACCACCGCATCTACCTACAACACCTGAATATCAACACATTTCAGAAAGGATAGCCACATCAGTCCCTTCTGATATAGCCCTAGGAATCTCCTCTGTCTATCTCCAAAGGGACACAAGGCCTGGAATTTGGACACAACTCAGGGAGCTGTCTGAAACTCTACAGTTGAACACTCATCAGTGTGATGGTGTCTGTCTTGTGCACAAGAAAACAAACGGTCAAAGTTGTGGTTGGTTGAGCAGTGTAAATTGGGCAGGGCAAAAGGACTTGATAGGATGACATGGAAGTGAGGGTCTGAAAGGAGCCCCCCCACCTCATTTTTCATTTCCAGACTGTGTGACATTTGCATGGTTGGGCCATTTCTTTGCTTTTTTGAGAAAAGGGGCGAATTTTCCACGGCCTCCACCATCCCCTTACAGCTGCCCCTTCGCCACACCATGTTGCATCTGACAGGGATAAGTAAGATTTCACATCAAATCTCAAAAAAGCCCAGTAGGACTCATTGTGGGGGAATTTCCTGTCACTAGGAGAAACAGAAGCTCAAGCCTTCTTAAGGGGTGGGGGTCGCTCAGCCACAGGCACAAAAAGGCTCCCCTAGTTTAAGTGTGAGAGGGATAAGACCATACACCCTGGTTACAGGGCAATCATTTTGCTGGGTGTGTCAAAGTGACTTGTGGTTTAATTTGCGTGGCAGAGGAGACCCAAGCTCTCCTTACAGGGTGGTCCTTAAGCTGGGGCGTTCGAATGGGGCAGAGCGAAAAGCGCTGTAAAGGAGAGACCTCCGTTCTCTCAGGAGAGCATGGTCTCATTGCCCAGCAGGTGCCAGCGGCTCAAGATGAGCTAGAAAGGGGAGACCTGCACCCTTCTCACAGGGAGAGGTCTGTGGCAAAGGGCATTTTAAAGGCTAGGTCCTAAGGAGCTCAAAGCCACAGAGACCTTATGATGATATGAGATATTACATTACACTCATTGTAAGCTGATGGGGCCAGAAAGAGTTAATTAACTCACAAACTGACCTTGACCCATGGCCGAACTTTAAAGACTGGTTAGGAAGATACGTAAAGGAATAGAGGTTTGAAATGCAGCCTGCATTGTTAGGGATAGAAGGGTAAATGTTAGCTCAGGTCTTGTCTATTGCTATAGCTGTGATTGAGAGATCAAAAAAGAAATATTAACATTTAGGAAGACACTGGAGTGAAATAGTATTATTGTATATATTGGGTCGGCAACCTTTGACAAGTGGTGTGCCGGGTCTTCATTTATTCACTCTAAAATGTATTACTGGCACGCGAAACCTTAAATTAATGTTTTTCAGAAAGTCTCTGTAGTTATATAATATATAGACATAGAAACTAGTGTTGTAAAATAAACAAGGTTTTCAAAATGTTTAAGAAGCTTCATTTAAAATTAAATTAAAATGTTGATCTTATGCCGCCGGCCTGCTCAACCCGCTGCTGGTCTGGGGTTCTGTTCCACTAGGCCGGCAGTGGGCTGTGTGGGGCTGGCGGCCAGGACCCCAGCCCAGCAGTGGGCTGAGCTGCCCAGCCCACTGCTGCTGAGGGGTTCCATCCACCAGCTCTTGCCAGCCGGGATCCCGGCTGCCGGACCCGCTCACCCCGCTGCTGGTCTGGGGTCCGAGCCCTGGCCACATACAGCGGGTACCTACCTTCTCCCTGGTTCTGCCCCGTTCTCTTCCTCTCTCTGCAGTGAGCTGAGGGTGGGAGTGGACCAAGCACAGGGCTGGGGGTGAAGGGTCTGGCCAGGAGCTAGAATGAGGGAGGGGGCTCAGGGTTGGGGCAAGAGGTCTAGGTGTGGGGGCAGTTACCTGGGCAGCTCCCATTTGGTAAAGGAGCTCCTGTTTGGTGCTTAGGGTGGGGGTGGGGATGTGCGGGGTGCATGGGATGTGAGGGGGGGGTACAAGAGTCAGGGCAGAGGACTGGGGGCATGTGAGGGGGGTGCAGGTGTCAGGGCAGGGGGGGCTGGGTATATGTGGGGGTGCCAGAGTTAGGGCTGGGATCGTGAAGGAGTAAACAGAGGGCTGAGTGTGTATGAGGGAGGTATAGGGCCCAGGGCAGGGGCCTGGGGTGTGTATGAGGGAGGGGGCAGAGGGCTTGGCTCCGAACGAGTGGGGAGCGTCTTTCCCTCCCCGCAGAGCCAAACGCTGCCCCACGGGAGCACGCAGCCCCAGCCCCAGAGCTCTCCCGGAGAGGGGAGAAGGCGAGGGAGGGGCCGGCGGCTTGCTGCCCTTGGCCCAGTGCTCCAGCCTGGGAGTGCGGACCCTGCGGCTTGCTGTGCTGGCAGGATTTTTAATGCCACACTGGAGTCCCGGCAGGCAGCTGCGTGCCATTAAAAATTGGCTCGCGTGACATCTTTGGCATGCGGCTCAGGCGATGCTCTGGAACTGCTTCCCACCAAGCCAGCCAAGACTTTGGGGAGGCTCCTCTCCGTTGGAGCAGACTTGTTCAGGGCAAGAAGCTCACTCGTCTTCACCTCCTGGGTCTCTCCTTGGAGCATTCAGCATCCTCTGCCCCTCGGTGCGCTTCCCACAGCGAGTCGCCCCAGCAGGGTCCTGGGGGGGCCCCAGGGTCCTGCACCCCCGCTTTGCAGTCAGATGTGACTCTCAGCCAGCCAATAAAACAGGTTTATTCGATGACAGGAACAGGATCTAAAACAGAGCTTGTAGATACAGCGAACCGGACCCCTTGGCCGGGTCCATTCTGGGGGTCAGTGAGCCAGACTCCCCGTCTGCCCTCAGCCAGCTCCAGACTAACAACCCCTTCCAGCCCCTCCTTTCTGCTCAGCTCCTTTCCCGGGCCAGGAGGTCACCTGATCTCTTTGTTTCCAACACCTTCAGTTGGCACCTTTGCAGGGCAGGGGCCCAGGCCATCAGTTGCTAGAAGACAGAGGGTCAGGCATTTAGGTGCACTGGCCCTTGCTCTGCAAGATACTTAAGAACTGCCATGGGGACACTGAGGCACCAACACAGTATTCAGAGAAAACATTAAGAACGTTCCCAGGCTGCCGGAGGTGGCCGACTTCTGACCCAGTGTCTCTTGCTCCATGAGGGAAATAACTACTGACACCGTGTGGCCACGCAGGGTAATGCACCAAGCATTTCCCGCATGGAGCAACAGTGACACCGGGTGGCCACGCAGGGTAATGCACAGAGCATTTCCCGCATGGAGCAACAGTGACACCGGGTGGCCACGCAGGGTAATGCACAGAGCATTTCCCTCATGGAGCAACAGTGACACTGTGCATTACCCTGCGTGGCCACCCGGTGTCACTGTTGCTCTGTGCAGGAAATGCTCTGTGCATTACCCTGCGTGGCCACACGGAGCATTTCCTGCACGGAGCAACAGTGACACCGTGTGGCCACACTGAGTAATGCACAGAGCATTTCCCTCAAGGATGGTCACCCAGGGAAATGCACAGTTGCTCCATGAAGGAAATGCTTTGTGGAGTAGTCAGAGTGCCCACCCACTGTCTCCCTTGCTCCATGAGATAAGTCCTCTGTGCATTCTCCCAAGAGGCCACCCACTGACACTGCTGCTCCATGAAGGAAATAGTTTGTGCATTAACCCCGAGTGGCCCCTCGTTGTCACTGTCCCTTGATGAGGGGAAATGATTTGTGCATTACCTGGATTGGCCACCCAGTTTTAATCTTGCTCCGGATGGGAAATACTTAGTGACACCAGGTGGCCACTCGAGGTAATGCACCCAGCATCTTCAGTGCATTTCAGCCTGCCCCCCACCGGGATCCATTCAACATCCTTCAACCTGCTCTGGCGTCCCCAGACTTGCCAGCACTCCACTCACCCCACCCCAATCTGCTGCCTGCACGTGGCCCTCCAATCCATCCCATCTGTTCCCCATCTCAGGGCACCCCAACATCCTCCATGATACCCCTTCCTTACACCCCAACCCCAATTGGCTCCAACCTATTTCTCCATTGCTGGGCCCCACTTCCCCAGCACTGCACTTCCCCATGCCACCCACAGCGAGCCACGTTTCCCCCTCTAATTCCTGTTGCTCTTCCCAGCCATACTGGGGCCTTTCAACCCCCCTCCAATCTGCCCTTACTTGCCAAGGCTTCTGAATCCCACATTCCTGCAGTACAGCTTGGGAACCCTACACCTCTCTACCTCGCAGTGCAGTCCCCACCCCCAGATATCATATGACTAAGCCACTGATGCATGGACCCCAAATTGCTTACTGAACATGTCCATTGATCAGCCCCATGGAGTGCTGTCTCCCTTCCTAAGACATGGGCAGGCGTGCTAGGCATGCATCCCCACAGGTTAGGTCTCAGGAGCCATGAAGAATTAGGAGGGGACAAAAATTCTGCAGGGTAGTGGATAGTGGAGTGGAGCAGTGACTGTCAGTGTTGACTCAGCCTCTGTTCATTGAGTCTGGCGGACGTAGATAGGACTGGAGAGGGAGGCAGGGATGAGGGCAAGATTAAACACAGCAATAGAGCTCTGTGTAGTGATAGTTCTTGCTTGGCTTTATTAACTTGCACAGGAATTATCCAGGAGCCTTGCCGTGGGAAAATATGGCAGAAGTGGACCTGAGCAGCGTGGACATCCTTCTAAGGAGACATGAATAGTCCTCAGCTTTCTGACTGCTGCATAACTGGCAGTAAGTGGTCAGTGCTTTCAATTCCTCTTCTGTACTCTCTGTAGTTTTCTTCACAGACCACGTGGTTCCTTATTGGGTACGGGGCTCTGTGGGATTAAGGCTGGGGAGGGGCCAGAGTCTGCTGTGCAGAGTGACTCTGTCGGGTGTCATTGCAAGGGCTGCTTTCTACTTGTAGTGCTAAATCTGTAATAGGAAGATGGTTGAAGGCGGAGCCCAGCTGTGTGGGAGGTGAAAAGAAGAGCCTAGGAGACATTGCCCACCGAGATGGTAACTTGTTTTATCCCCTGGTTTTAGTGCCAAGGAAAAAGATGTCATGTGTGAGAGTCTACAGCCCTCGTGATGGAAAGCGAGCGAGAGTGATGAGACTGCGAGCGTGGTTGGTGCCAGGCAGGAGTTGTCCATCTGGGAGCAGAACAGCCGCTACTGTCACTGAGATAAGTGTTTCTTTTGCTGAGGGTTCTGCTCTTCCAGGTAGGGACAGCTCATTTGGTGGGGCTGGGTTTGTAAGAAAAGGCTCCTGAGTAGCTGTCATTATGAGGGAGACAAGGTCCCCATTTTCAGGGGCTGGTCAGTTCTTTGGCCAGTAGTGGTGTGTCATCTGCAGCGGAAGGTTAGATCCCTGCAGATGACTGCAGGTGGTGTGTTTCTTGCCTTTCTCCTGTGTTTCTCTCTTCGTTCTCTACGGTGTTGGCCAACACTCCCGCTCTTCCTGTCTTTGCCTCTCCTTGTGCTGTCTTCCTTCATAGGACACAGGCAGGCATGCTCAGAGTGTATCCCCACGGCCCATGTATCAGGAGCCATGAAGAAGTAGAAGGGGACAAAAATAATGCAGAGCAGTGGGCACGAGAGTGGAGCGGTGACTGTCAGTGTTAACCCGGTCTCTGTTCATCGAGTGGGGCTGATGTTGATGGGACTGGAGAGGGAGGCAGGGATGAGGGCAAGATTTCACACGCCATTAGAGCTTTGTGTAGTGCTGGCTCTCACTTGGCTTTTTGCAGCTGCTCTTGCAGAGGGATTGTCCAGGAGTCCCAGCAGGAGGAGAAACTGGCAGAGGTGGATCTGAGCAGCCTGGACGTTCTTCTAAGCAGATGTGAACAGTCCTCAGCTTTCTGCATTCTGAACACCTGTCTCTGAGTAAGAGGTCAGTGCTTTCAATTCCTTATCTGTACTCGCTGTAGTATTCTTCACAGGCTGTGTTCTTCCTCGTTGGGTATGGGGCTGTGAGAGATTGCCTCTGGGGAGGGGCCAGAGTCTGGTGTGCAGAGTGATTATTTCTTTGCCTTTACAAGGGGTGCATTTTAGTGGTCATGCTAAATGTGTAATGGGGGAGAGATTTGGGGGCTGAGCCCTGCCGTGTGGGAGAGGGGAAAAGAATAGCCTGTGTGACGTTGCCCACTGAGATCGTAATTTATTTGTTTTTTCTACTTGTGCTGTGTTTAGTACCAAGGCAGAAAAAAATCACGCGTCAGTCTACTGCCCTCATGCGATGGAAAGCGAGCGAGAGCGACTAGACCGTAAGCATTGTTGGTGCAAGGCAGGAGCCGTCCAGCTGGGACTGGAGCAGTCTCTGTTGTCAGTGAGAAAAGAGTCTGGTTTGATGAGGGCTCTGCTCACGGCCCACCTGGCTCCAGGTAGGAACACCCTGTTAGCTGGTTCCTGACCAGGTGTGCTTACAAGGTTGAGAAGGTCCCCAATTTGAGGGGCTGATCATTTCTCTGTTCACAAGCATGTATCCTCTGCAGGAGAAGGTTGGATCCAGGGGGATGAATCCAGCTGGTGAGTTTCTTGCCTTCGTCTCGTGTTTCTTTTTCTGTCTGTCTCTTTCCTAGTGTGTTGGCCAACGCTCTTTCTCTCTCTCTGTCTCTGTCCTTGCCTCTCCTTGTGCTGTCTCCCTTCATAGGACACGGACAGGAGTGCTAGGTGTGCATCCCCACAGGCTAGGTCTCGGCAGCTATGAACAAGTAGGAGGGGATGAAAATCATGCGGGGCAGTGGGCGCTAGAGTGGAAGAGAGACTGTTGGTGTTGACTCGGTTACTGTTCATCAAGTGGGGCTGATGTAGATTGGATGGGAGAGGGAGGCAGGGATGAGGGCAAGATTACCTGCACCAACTGAATTTTGTGTACGAATGGCTCTTGCTTGGTTTATTTCCTGCGCTTGCAGAGGAATCGTCCAGGAGCAGCAGCTGAAGGAGAAGGTGGCAGACGTGGTGCTGAGGAGCCTGGACATCCTTCTAAGGAGAGATTAACAGTCCTCAGCTTTCTTCCTCCTACATAACTGGCTGTGAGTAAGCTGTCAGTGCTTGGAGTTCTTCATCTGCTCTCACTTCAATTTTGTTCAGAGGCTGTTAACTTACTCGTTGAACACAGTGCTCTGTGGGATTCAGGCGAGGGAAGGGAAAGGCACAAGTCTCCTGTGCAGAGTGAGTATTTTGGATGTAGGTTCAACGGGCTGCTTTTTAGTTGCAGTGCTAAAGCTATAATGGAAGGAGGGTTGAAGGCGGAGAGCTGAGGTGCAGTAGATGCGAGATAGTAACTGATTTGTTTTCTAATCTTTACTCACTGTAATTTTCTTCACACTCCGTTTGCTTCCTTGTTGGGTACTGGGCCTATGGGATTAAGGCAGGAGAGGGGACCAGACTCACAGTTGCCAAATTTCATGGGGTAAATAGTCACTCTGCACAGCAGACTTATGAAAGTCGGGGTGCTTATTTCAGGTGTCATTGCAAGGGATGCTTTCTACTTGTACTCTTAAAGGTGTGATGAGAGGAGCGTTCAGGGCAGAGACCCACTGTGTTTGAGAGGTGAAAAGAAGAGCCTCCCCAACATTGCCCACTGAGATGGTGACATGCTTGTTTTTTCCTCTTCTGCTGGATTTAGTACCAGGGGAAGAGAAATCTTGCATCAGAGACTCCTGCCCTTGTGCAATGGAAAGTGAGTGAGAGCGATGACGACCAAAAGAATTACTGATGCCAAGGAAAAGCTGTCCTATTGGGAGCGAAACAGTGGCCACTCTCAATGAGATAAGTGTCTGTTTTGGTGATTGCTCTGCTCTCGGCCCACCTTGCTCCTGGTAGGGACGCTCCGTTTGCTGGGGCTGTGTTTGTAAGAAAGTGTTTCTGAGTAGCTGTGGTTATGAGGCAGACAAGGACCCCATTTTCAGGGGTTGCTCCATTCTCTGGCCAGTCGCGCTGTGTCCTCTGCAGCAGAAGGTTAGATCCAGAGGGATGACTCCAGGTGACGAGTTGCTTGCCTTCCTCCCATGTTTCTCATTTTTTCTCTCTCTCTCTCTCTCTCTCCTGTGTTGGCCAACACTCTTTCTTAGTCTGTCCTTTCCTTGTGCTGTCTCTCTTCTTAGGACACAGGCAGGCCTGCAAGGTGTGCATCCCCACAGGTTAGGTCTTGGGAGCCCTGGAGTAGTAGGAGGGGACCAAAACCATGTGAGGAAGTAGAGCAGTGATTGTCAGTGTTTAACTCAGTCGTCTTTCGCGTGGGGCCAATGTAGATGAGATGGAAGAGGGAGGCAGGGATGAGGGCAAGATTTCAAGCACCAATAGAGCTTTGTGTAGTGATGGTTTCTACTTGGGTGTTGCAGCTTCTGTTGCAGAGGAATCATTCGGGAGCCCTGGCCCAAGGAGAAACTGCTGGACGTGGATCTGAGCAGCCTGGACATCCTTCTAAAGAGACGTGAACAGTCCTTAGCTTTCTGCCTCCCACATAACTGGCTGTGAGTAAGAGGTCAGTGTTTTGAATTCCTCATCTGTACTCACTGTAATTTTCTTCACAGGCCGTGTGCTTCCTCATTGAAAACGGTGCTCTGTGGGATTCAGATGAGGGAAAGGCACAAGTCTCCTGTGCAGAGTGAGTATTTTGGATGTAGGTGCAATGGGTTGCTTTTTAGTTGTAGTGCTAAAGCTGTAATGGGAGAAGGGTTGAGGGCGGAGCCCTGAGGTGCGGTAGATGCGAGAAAAAGAACCTATGCACACTGCAGACATGCTAACCAGTTTGGTTTTCCTCCTGTTGCTGGTTTTAGTACCAAAGGAAAAGGAGTGGAGGGTCAGAATCCGCTCCCGTCCTGCGATGGAAAGCAAGTGAGAGCTGGGAGACTGCAAGCATTGTTTATGCCAGTCAAGAGCCATCCAGCTGGGAGTGGAGCAACTGTCACCATCAGTGAGATAAGTGTCTCATTAAGTGAGGGCTCTGCTCACTGCCCACTTGGCTCCAGGTACAAATGCCCCATTAGCTGGGGCTGGGTTTGTAACAAAGTGTTCGTGACTAGCTGTGCTTACGAGGGAGACAAGGTCCCCATTTTCAGAGTCTGCTAATTTCTCTGTCCACAAGCTCTGTGTCCTCTGCAGAAAAGGTTGGATCCAGGAGAATGATTCCAGGTGGCGAGTTGCTTGCCTTCCTCTTATGTTTCCCCCTCTCTCTCCTCTAGTGTGTTGGCCAACGCTCTCTCTGTCAATCTGTCCTTGCCTCTTGTTGTGCTGTCTCTGTTCATGGCACACGGGCAGGTGTGACTAGGTGTGCACCCCACAGGCTCTGTCTTGGGAGCCATGAAGAAGTAGGAGGGGATGAAACTCTCATGTGTGGCAGTGGGCACAAGACTGGATCGGTGACAGTCGGTGTTGATGCCGTCTCTGTTCATGGAGTGGGGCCCATGTAGATGGGATGGGAGAGGGAGGCAGAGATTAGGGCAAGATTTGATGCACCTTCAGAGCTTTGTGTAATGCTGGGTCATGCATGGCTTTTGCAGCTGCACTGGCAGAGGAATTGTCCTGGAGCCCTACCTGGAGGAGAGACTCTCAGAAGTGGACCTGATCAGCCTGAACATCCTTCTTAGCAGACATGAACAGTTCTCAGTTTTCTCCCTCCCACATACTTGACTGTGAGTAAGAGGTCAGTGCTTTTAATTCATCATCTATAGTCTCTGTATTATTCTTCACATGCTGTGTCCTTACTCGTTGGGTATGGGTCTTTGTGGGATTAAGGCTGGGGAAGGGACCAGAGTCACAGTAGCCAACTTCCCCTGGGTAAATGAGGACCCCAACTTTCACAATAAGCCAAAAATCAAGCTAATCCCATTTCAAAACAAGCCAATACCTAAGAACGCAACACTCAGTGACTAGATCTCCCCTGGCGTGCAGTCTGGGACTGCGGTGGGCCCACTGTGCACCCTTCTCTTGCCATTTTTGCACCTCTGTGCTCCCGATTGCCGGGAGCCAATCAAAAAAAAATGAAGAAGCTACAATGAGCAACAACTTACAAGCCAACAAGCAACTCACAAGTCAATTAAGCCAACCCCTCGCCCCAATTTCTGTATTTCATTTCCAGCCTTTGCGACATTTGCATGGTTGGGCCATTTCTTGGCTTTTTTAAGAAAAGGGGTGAATTTTCCATGGCCTCCGCCATCCCCTTATAGCCGCCCCTTCGCCACACCATGTTCCATCTGACCGGGATAGGTCGCAAGTAAGGGTTCACTTCAAATCTCAAAAAATCCAAGTAGAAATCATTGTGGGGGAATTTCCTGTGACTAAGAGAAACGGAAGCTCAATCCTTAAACGGGGGTCGCTCAGCCACAGGCACAGAAAGGCTCCGCTAGCTTAAGCTTGCGAGGGATAAGACCTTACACCTTGGTTACAGGGCTGTCATTTTGCCGGGTGTGTCTGTCACAGAGTGTAGGGGAGTGCGGCCCTGCACCCCTCTTCCTGGGACTCAGTGACTCTCAGCCAGCCAGTAAAACGGAAAGTTTATTGGACAATAGGAATGCAGGTTACAGCAGAGCTTGTAGGCACCGCCAGGACCCCTCAATCAAGTCCTTCTGGGGCTCAGGAAGCTTAGTCCCCTGAATTCCAACCACCCAGCCCAAAACTGAAACTAAACTCAACTCCCTCCAGCCGGCCCCTTCCTTTGTCCAGCTTCCCCGGCAAAGGTGCTGACACACCTCCCTGCTCCCTGGCTCAGGTTACAGGCTTAGGTCTTGGTCCCTCACCTAAAGTAATCCCCGGCTCTTCCATCCCCCACTCAGACAGTCCCTACTCCATCACAGTGTCAAAGTGGCTTGTGGCTTAATTTGCTTGGCAAAGGAGACCCAAACCTTACAGGGAGGTCCTGAAGCCAGGGGTGTTCCAATGGGGCAGAGCGAAAAGCGCTGTAAAGGAGAGACCTCCGTTCCCTCAGAAGTGGGTGGTCTTGTTGCCCAGCAAGTGCCAACGGCCCAAGAGGAGTTAGAAAGGGGAGACCTGCACCTTTGTCACAGGGAGAGGTCAACGGCCCGGGGCATTTTAAAGGCTAGGTCCTAAGGAGCTCAAAGCCACAGAAACCTTGGGATGTTCTGAGTGTAATGTAATACCTCATTGTAAGGTGACAGGGCCAGAATGAGTTGATTGACTCACAAACTGACCTGACCCATGGCCGAACGTTAAAAACTGGTTAGGAAGATCTGTAAATGAATGGAGGTTTGAAATGCAGCCTGCATTGTTAGAGATCAAAGGGTAAATGTTACCTCAGGTCTTGTCATGTAACCAGACAAGTCTTGTCTATTGCTATCGCTTCGATTCGAAGATCAAAAAAGGAATATTAACATTTAGGAAGACACTGAAGTGAAATAGTGTTGTTGTCTATATCAGGGGTCAGCAACTTTTCACAAGCAGTGTGCCAAGTCTTCATTTATTCACTGTAATTTAAGGTTTCGCGTGCTGGTAATGCATTTTAATGTTTTTTAGAAGGTCTCTCTCTTTCTATATATTGTATTGTAAAATAAACAAGGTTTTCAACATGTTTAAGAAGCTTCATTTAAAATGAAATTAAAATGTTGATCTTACGGCGCCAGCCCGCTCAGCCTGCTGCTGGTCTGCGGTTCTGTTCACCTAGGCCGGCAGCAGGCTGTAAGGGGCCACTGGCTGGGACCCCAGATGAGCAGTGGTCTGTGTCAGGCCGGCTGCTGGGACCCTAGACTCGCAGTGGGCTGAGTGGGGCCGGTGGCCAGGACCCCAGACCAGCGGCTCAGTCCACTGCTGCTCAGGGGTTCCATCCACCGGCTCCTGCCAGCTGGGATCCCGGCTGCCGGACCCACTCAGCCCGCTGCCAGTCTGGGGTCCCAGCCCTGCGCACATACAATGGAAACCTACCTTCTCCCTGGTTCTGGCCCATTCTCCTCCTCTGTCTGCAGTGAGCTGAGGGCTGGGAGTGAAGGGTCTGGCCAGGAGCTAGAATGAGGGACAGGGCTCAGGGTTGGGGCAGGAGGTTTTGGGTGTGGGGGGTACTTACCTGGGCAACTCCCATATGATGCGAGGGGTGCAGGTGGGAATGTGGGGGGGGGCAGGAGCTCCCATTTGGTGCTCAGGGTGGGGGTGGAGGGTGCCAGAGTCAGGGCTGGGGTCGTGGTTGGGTGAAGTAGTCAACAGAGGGCTGGGTGTGTGTGAGGTAGGTACAGAACCCAGGGCAGGGGCCTGGGGGTGTGTAGGGGGGCAGGGCTCAGGGCAGAGGGCTGGGTGACTGCCCCCCTCAGAATACCCAATCCCCCCCTCCTTGTCGGCTGACTACCCCCTCCTGGGACACCTGCCCCTAACTGCCCCCTGTCCCCTATCTAAGTGTCCCTGCTTCTTGTCCCCTGACTGCCCCCCTAGGAGCCTACCCCCTACCTGTCCCCTGACTTACCCAACCGCCACCCACACCCCCACCCCGAGACTGACCCCCAGACTCCCACACCCCATCCAACCACTCCCCAGCCCCTGACAGGACCCACAGAACCCCCAACCCATACATCCCTCCCCCTGCCTGCTGCAACCCCCTCCACACTCCTGCCTGCTGACAGCTCCCCCCAAAAAACTCCTGACTCATCCAACCCCCTGAGCTCCTTGTCCCCTGACCACCCCCTCCAGAGACCCCGCCACCTTAACTGCCCCCCCCAGGACGCTCCTTGCTCCCTGTCCGCTGACTTCCCTGACCCCTATCCAGCCCCCACCCCCTGACAGACCCCGGAATTCCCATGCCCCATCCACCCCCCTACTCCCTGTATGCCGCCTGCAAAGACCCCTGCCCCTAGCCACCCCCCCCGGGATACCATCCCCTATCCAACCAACCCTGTCCCCTGACTGCCCCCACCCCTTATCCAACCCGCCCGGCCCCAGACCCCTTATCATGAGTCTCCAAGCAGAGCCAGCCTATGCTGCCTCGTGGGAGCGCACAGCCCTGCCCCTCAGAATGCTGCACGCGTGGTGGCCGGGCTCCGGACAGCGGGGAGCGTCTTTCCCTCCCCGCAGAGCCAAATGCTGCCCAGCGGGAGTGCACAGCCCCACCCCAGAGCTATGCATGTGGCGGCAGGGATCCAGGCGAGGGAGGGGCTGGCGGCTCGCTGCGCTTGGCCCGGTGCTGCAGCCCGGGAGTGCGGACCCTGCGCTTGCTGTGCTGGCAGGATTTTTAATGCCACCCTGGAGTCCCGGCAGGCAGCCGCGTGCCATTAAAGATCAGCTCCCGTGACGTCTTTGGCACGCGGTGGCCGACCCCTGACCTAGTGTCTCTGTTGCTCTGTGAGGGAAATAACTAGTGACACCCTGTGGCCACGCGGGGTAATGCACAGAGCATTTCCTGCATGGAGCAACAGTGACACCGTGTGGCCACGCGGGGTAATGCACAGAGCATTTTGTGCATGGAACAACAGTGACACCCTGTGGCCATGGCGGGTAATGCACAGAGCATTTCCTGCATGGAGCAACAGTGACACCGTGTGGCCACGCGGGGTAGTGCACAGAGCATTTTGTGCATGGAAAAACAGTGACACCATGTGGCCATGCAGGGTAATGCACAGTTGCTCCACGAAGGAAATGCTTTGTGCAGTAGCCAGAGTGCCCACCCAGTGTGTGTCTTGCTCTATGAGATAAATGTTCTGTGCATTCCCCCAAGAGGCCACCCACTGACACTGCTGCTCCATGAGGGAAATGCTCTGTGCATTAACCCCAGTGGCCCCTCATTGTCACTGTCCCTTGATGAGGGAAATGCTTTGTGCATTATCTGGATTGGCCACCTGGTTTCACTCTTGCTCCTGGAGGAAAATACTTAGTGACACCAGGTGGCCATTCAAGGTATGCGCACACAGCGTCTTCTTCAGTGCATTCCAGCCTCCCCCCACCAGGACCCATTTAACCTCCTCCAACCTGCTCCTGCATCCCCAGACTTGCCAACACTCCGATTGCCCCACCCCAATCTGCCCCCTGCACGTGGCCCTCCAATCCACCCCATCTGTTCCCCATCTCAGGGCACCCCACCATCCTCCATGACACCCAATCCCTACACCCCAACCGGCTCCAATCTATTTCTCCATTGCTGGACCCCACTTCCCCAGCACCGCATTTTCCCATGCCACCCACAGCCAGCCAGGTTTCCCTCTCTAATTCCTGTTACCCTTCCCAGCCACACTGGGGCCTTTAAACCCCCCTCCACCCTGCCCTTACTCTCCAAGGCCTATGAATCCCACATTCCCTCAGTACAGCTTGGGAACCCTACACCCATCTACCATACAGTGCAGCCCTCACCCCCAGATACCATACGACTAAGCCACTGATGCACGAACCCCAAATTGCCTACTGAATGTGTCCATTGATTATCCCTATGGACTGACTCTCTCTTTTCCTTTCCTTATCCTGTCTCCCTTCCTAGGACATGGGCAGGTGTGCCAGGTGTGCAGTCCCAAAAGCTGTGTATCGGGAGCCATGAAGAAGTAGGAGGGTGTGATGCAGTAGGGACTGTCTGTGTGGGGAGTGGGCGAGCAGGGGAGGACTTTAGGGGATGGACGATGCCAGGGCCTGTAACCTGAGCTAGGTAAGGGAGGGGAAAGGTCAACACATTTGCCCGGGAAGGGGAACAAAGGAAGGGAGTGGCAGGAGGGAAGCAGTTTTGAGTTTGGGCTTGGGGCTGTGTGGGCGGAATTCAGGGTATCCTAGCTAGGATCCAAGCACCCTGAAAGCCCAGAAGGACTCGAGGGAGGGGTCCTGACTGTGCCTGCAAGCTCTGCTGTAACCGGTGTTCCTGTTGTCCAATAAACCTTCTGTTTTACTGGCTGGCTAAGAGTCACTGTGGGTCCCAGGAAGAGGGGTGCAGGGCCAGACTCCCCCACACTCCGTGACAGAGGGTACAAATATCCTGCAGGGATAGTGGAGTAGAGCATGTGATGGGGCAAGGCCAGATGGCTACAGTAAAGTACTGAGAAACAGGTATGTTAGCCCCAGGCTAAACAAATCCCTAGGACCCTGGTAACCAAATGACAGTTGCTCTAGGTTAATCAAGGCACCTGGGGCCAATTAAGATCTTTGTAGAAGGCAGTAGAGATAGCTACTTTAATTAGAACACCTGCAGCCAATCAAGGCAGGCTAATCAGGGCACCTGGGTTTAAAAAGGAGCTCACTCCAGTCAGGCAGGGAGGAGCCAGAGGAGAAGGAGCGTGTGTGAGGAGCTGGGACCAAGAGGCACAAGGAGCTGAGAATGAACTGCTGGAGGATTGAGGAGGACAAGGGTTATCAGACACCAGGAGGAAGGTCTTGTGGTGAGGGTAAAGAAGGTGTTTGGAGGACGCCATGGGGAAGTAGCCCTGGGACTTGCAGCTGTCATGCAGCTGGTACAGGAGGACTATAGGCAGCTGCGATCCACAGGGCCCTAGGCTGGAACCCGGAGTAGAGAGTGGGCCCGGTTTCCTCCCAAACCTCCCCAACTCCTGATCAGACACAGGAGGAGCTGACCCAGACTGTGGGTTCCACAAGAAGGGAAGATCAGTGAGGTGAACAATCCGCCAATAAGCGCAGGACCCACTAAGGTAGAGGAGGAACTTTGTCACAAGTAGTTACTGTCGATGTTGACTCAGTCTCTGTTCATCGAGTGGGGCAGATGTACATGGGACTGCAGAGGGAGGCAGGGATGAGGGCAAGATTAAACACAGCAATAGAGCTCTGTGTAGTGATAGTTCTTGCTTGGCTTTATTAGTTTGCAGAGGAATCATCCAGGAGCCCTCACCGGGCGAGAATATGGCAGAAGTGGACCTGAGAAGCCTGGACATCCTTTTAAGGAGACATGAATAGTTCTCAGCTTTCTGCCTCCCGCTTAAATGGCTGTGAGTAAGGGATCAGTGCCTTCAATTCCTCCTCTGTACTTGCTGTAGTTTTCTTCACAGACCATGTTGTTCCTTGTTGGGTACGGGGCTCTGTGGGATTAAGGCTGGGGAGGGGCCAGAGTGTGCTGTGCAGAGCGACTCTGTTGGGTGTAGTTGCAAGGTGTGCTTTCTACTTTTAGTCCTAAAGGTGTAATGGGAAGAGGGTTGAGGGCAGAGCCCTGCTGTGCAGGAGAGGTGAAAAGAAGAGCCTACGAGACATTGCCGACTGAGCTGGTAACTTACTTGTTTTATCCCCTGGTTTTAGTGCCAAGGAAAAAGATGTCACGTGTGAGAGTCTACAGCCCTTGTGATGGAAAACGAGTGAGAGTGATGAGACTGGGAGCGTTGTTGGTGCCAGGCAGCAGCCGTCCATCTGGGAGCAGAACAGCCGCTACTATCACTGAGATAAGTGTTTCTTTTCCTGAGGGTTCTGCTCCTCCAGGTAGGGACACCCCATTAGCTGGGGCTGGGTTTGTAAGAAAAGGTTCCTGACTAGCTGTTGTTATGAGGGAGACAAGGTCTCCATTTTCAGGGGCTGGTCAGTTCTCTGACCAGTAGCAGTGTCCCCTCTGCAGTGGAAGGTTAAATCTGGGAGGATGACTGCAGGTGGAAAGACGCTTGCCATCCTCCCATGTTTCTCTCTCTCTTCTCTACTGTGTTGGCCAACATTCTCTCTCTCTCTGTCTCTGTCCCTGCCTCTCCTTGTGCTGTCTTCCTTTGTAGGACACAGGCAGGCGTGCTCGGAGTGCATCCCCACGGCCTATGTATCAGGAGCCATGAAGAAGTAGGAGAGGATGAAAATAATGCAGAGCAGTGGGCACGAGAGCGGAGCGGTGACTGTCGGTGTTAACTCGGTCTCTGTTCATCAAGTGGGGCTGATGTAGATGGGATGGGAGAGGGAGGCAGGCTGAGGGCAAGATTGCAAGCACCAATAGAGCTGTGTGTACTGATGGCTCTTGCTTTCTTTTGCAGCTGCGCTTGCAGAGGAATTGTCCAGGAGTCCTCGCTGGAGGAGAAACTGGCAGAGGTGGATCTGAGCAGCTTGGACATCCTTCTAAGGAGACATGAACAGTTCTGAGCTTTCTGCATAACTGGCTGTGAGTAAGAGGTCAGTGCTTGGAGTTCCTCATCTGTTCTCACTGTAGTTTTCTTCCCTGGCCGTGTGCTTCCTCGTTGGGTATGGGGCACAGTGGTATTAAGGCTGGGGAAGGGACAGGTGTCTCCTGAGCAAAGTAACTATTTTGGGTGCCATTACAATGGGTCCTTTCTAATTGCAGGTGTAAAGTAGTAATGGGAGATGGGTTGAGGGCGGAGCTGTGGGATACGGGAGCTGTGAAATGAAGAGACTTCACGACAGAGCAGATGGAGATGCTAATTTTGTTTGTTTTTCTCCCTTCTGCTGGGTTTAGTATCAAGGAAAAAGAAGTCACACATCAGAGTCTATTGCCGTCATGTGGTGAACAGTGAGTGAGAAGAGCGAGCCTTTGAGCATTGTTCAGGCCAGGCAAGAGCCCTCCATCTGGGAGCTGAGCAGACACCGCCGTCACTGAAAAGTGTCTGTTTTGCTGAGGGTTCTGCTCACGGCCCATCTGACTCCAGGTAGAGACACCCCATCAGCGGGGGCTGGGTTGGTAAGAAAAGGTTCCTGACTAGCTGTGGATACGAGGGAGACAAAGTCCCCATTTTCAGGGTCTGGTCACTTTTCCATCCACAAGCAGTGTGTCCTTCACAAGAGAAGGTTGGATCCAGGGGGATGCCTTGAGCTGGCGAGTTCCTTGCCCTCCTCCTGCATTTCTCTCTCTCCCCCCATTTTCTTTTCTGTACTGTGTTGGCCAACACACACTGTCTTTCTTTGTCTCTGTCCTTGTCTCTCCTTGTGCTGTCTCCCTTTATAGGACACAGACCAGTGTGCTCTGTGTGGATCCCCGCAGGCTAGGTCTCAGGAGCCAGGAAGAAGTGGGAGGGGATGAAAATCATGTGGGGTAGTGGGTGCGAGAGTGGAGGCAGGTATTGGAAAATATTGAGCACGTATAGTGTTTTTGACAGTGATGGCTCTTCCATAGATTGTTTGCTGTTTTTGCGGAGACCCACTCCAGGCCAGTGGAGCAGCCCCAGACAGAGGACGACCATTTGGAGGAACCGGACCTGCACAATCTACACATTTCACTTGGCAGTTGAGCTGAGGAGTGCTCTTGTGATATTTGAGGAGCAGGTGTGTGTGTTTGTGAAATCCCTCTCTATCCAGTATCTGCTGTGATAGACCCAGACCAGTTGGGAACAGCAGAATAGTATAAGGGAGATATACTGGCCACTGGATAAGCAGTTTTCTGTTCCCTGAGTGAGCAGAGCAGGGGCTGCTCCAGGCTAATGAGAACACCTGACTCTAATTAAGCTGCTAAGAGTCAGGTGAGGCTCTTAAACACCTGACTCTAATTAAGGCCCCTCTGATGCTATAGAAGGTCTCACTCCAGTCAGGCCAGAGGAAGCCAGAGGAGAGGGAGTGTATGCAAGTAACTGGGAGCAAGAGGTGTGCAAGGAGCTGAGAGTGAGTACATGTACGGCTGGAGGACTGAGAAGTACAAGCGTTATCAGACATCGGGAGAAAGGGCCGGTGGTGAGGACAAAGAAGGTGATGGGAAGAGGCCATGGGGAAGTAGCCCAGGGAGTTGTAGCTGTCGTGCATCCTTGCCAGGAGGCACTCTAGACAGCTGCAGTCCACAGGGCCCTGGGCTGGAACTCGGAATAGGGGGCGGGCCCGGATTCCCCGCAAACCTCGCAACTCCTGATTAAATACAGGAGGAATTGACCTGGGCTGTAGCTTCTGCCAGAGGGGAAGGTCTCTGGGCTGTTTCCCGACCCACAGGGTGAATCTGTGAGGTGAGCAAATCCACCAATAAGCGCAGGACCCACCAAGGTAGAGGAGGAACTTTGCCACACTGTGTAGTGAGTTGCCTCCTTGAGAGCAGAGAGATGCTTCTTATTTCCATGGGCAGGGACTTGGGGAAGGTCCAGCTCTGGCTGTGGCTGGTAATTGCCTGGGATTGTCCCTTTCCTGGTGGGCTGTAGTTCCTTAGGAGTGATGAGCATTTTAGGCCCTGGATAGGCTGGAGAGGAATAAAAAAGGAGGCTCCGGTGAGCAGCAGCCAATGATCTGTGTGTGTGTCCATTTTTCTTCCATGCCCCGGTGCTGGCCTAGCCTACAAGCACTTAGGGAGGGCTGCAAAGACTCTCTTGTTGATGGAGAGAATTCCTTAGTATGGGGAGGGCCTCTGAGGAAAGGCCTCTACAGCTAACTGGGGACAAAAAACTTGGGGAAATCCTTTGTACCGTCTCAAGGAGTTGTCAGGTGCTATGGAGTTTTCCTGAAGTATGGTAACTCTTTGTGGAGAGCCAGGAAGGTGATGACATGTCTTTCTGTAGTTTCTTTCTTCCCCTCTCTCTCTCTCTCTCTAATCTCATATGTAGGCCACCATGCATCCCCTCTCTCTCCTTGTACTGTCTCCTGGCATAGAACATGAGCAATGGTGCATGCTCAAAGGCTTGATCTGGAGAGTCTGCATCCCACTGGGGAATTGGGAGGAGGAAGAGAAGCATGATGGGTACTAGATGCTTGATTGGTAGTGGACTCCCTTGGATGCAGGTGCAACGGGCTACTTTCTTTAGACAGTGGCTAATGCCAGGTGCCCCAGAGGGAATGAACAGAACAGGGAATAACCGAGTGATCAATTCCCTGTCTCCCATTCCCAGCTTCTGACAAACAGAGGATAATGACCCCATCCCTGCCCATTTTGACTAATAGCCATTGATGGACCTCTCCTGAGTGAATTTACATACTTCCTTTTTGAACCCCATTGTAGTGTTGGCCTTCACAACGTTCTTTAGGAAGGAGTTCCACAGGTTGAGTGTGCGTTGTGCGTTTTTTAATTGTAGCTATAAAGGTGTAATGGGAGATGAGAAGAATAACCTACACAACATTGCAGATTGTGATGATAACTTTTGTGTTTCTCTCTTGTGTTGTGCTTAGTACCAAGGGGAAAGAAGTCAAGGGTAAGAGCCCACCCCCACTGTGAGATGGAAAGGACTCAAGCTGTGAAACAAACAGTGAGTGTTGTTGATGCCAGGCTATGCAGATGCCATTGAGCTGGGAGTGGAGCAGCCGTCACCATCACTGAGATAAGTGTCTGGTTTGGTGAGGACTCTGGTAGCGGCCCAGCTGCCTCCAGGCCGGGACTGGTCGTTAGCTGTGGCTCGGTTTGTAGGAAAAGATTCCTGATTAGCTATGGTTACGTGGGAGACACGGTCCCCACTTTCAGGGGCTGGTCATATCTCCATCCACATGATGTGTCCTCTGCAGCAGAAGGTTGGATACAGGGTGATGACTCCAGCTGGTAAGTTTCTTGACTCCCTTCCACGTTTTTCTCTCTCTCTCCTCTAATGCATTGGCCAACACAAACTCTGTCTGTGTCTCTGTCTCTCTCTCCTTGTGCTGTCTCCCTTCATAGGACACAGGCAGCTGTGCCTAGGTGTGCATCCTCACAGGCTAGGTCTCGGGAGCTAGGAACAAGTAGGAGGGGACTGAAATCGTGCAGGGTAATGAGCACTAGAGTGCAGCAGTGACTGTGGGTGTTGACTCGGGCTGATGTGGATGGGATGAGAGAGGGAGGTAGGAATGAGGGCAAGATTTCACGCACCAATTGAATTTTGTGTAGTGATGGCTTTTGCTCTGGTTACTTGTTGCATTTGCAGAGGAATCATTCAGGAGCAGCATCTGGAGGAGAAATTGGCAGAAGTGGGCCTGAGCCACCTGGACATCCTCCTAAGCAGAGATTAACAGTCCCCAGCTTTCTGCCTTCCGCGTAACTGGGTGTGAGTAAGCGATCAGTGCTTGGAATTCCTCATCTGTTCTCACTTCAGTTTTGGTCAGAGTCTGTGAACTTCATTGGGTATGTGGCTCTGTGAGATTCATATGAGGGAAAGGCACAAGTCTTCTGTACAGAGTGACTATTTTGGCAGTAGGCGCAAGAGGCTTCTTTGTAGTTGTGCTCCTGAAGGTGTAACGGAAGAAGCATGAAGGGTGGAGGTCTGGGGTGCAGTAGATGGGAGAAAAACCTATGCGACATTGCTGACTGAGATGCTAACTTGTTTGTTTTCCCCCTTTTGTGCTGGGTTCACTACCAAGGGAAAAGAAGTGGAAGGTCAGAGTCCACTCCCTCAAGCGATGGAAAGGGAGGGAGAGCTGGGATATTCCGAGCATTGTTGATGCCAGGCAAGAGCCATCCAGCTGGGAGCAGAGCAACTGTCACCATCAGTGAGGTAAGTGTCATGTTAGGCGAGGGCTCTGCTCACTGCCCATGCTGAGCAATAGCCATTTATGGGCCTGTCCTCCATGAATTTACCTCGTTATTTTTTAATCCTGTTATAGTCTTGGCTTTCACAGCATTCTATGGCCAGGAATTCCCCAGGTTGAGTGTGCATTGTGTGCTTTTTAATTGTATCTAAAACGGTGTAATGGGAGAAGAGAGACGAAGATGAAAGAAAACATTGAGAATCCAATGATGACTTTGGTTTTCCCTCTTGTGTTGTGCTTTGGGAAAGGGGAAAGAAGTCAAAGGTAAGAGCCCACCCCTGTTGTGAGATGGAAAGCATCCAAAAGCCATGAGAAAATGAGCATTATTGATGCCAGGCTATGCAGATGCTGTCGAGCTGGGAATGGAGCAGCCATCACCATCAGTCAGATAAGTGTCTGGTTTGGTGAGGACTCTGGTAACAGCCCACCTGCCTACAGGCTGGGACTATTGGTTAGGTGAGGCTTGCTTTGTAGGAAAAGATTCCTGACTAGATGTGGTTATGAGGTAGACAAGGTCCCCATTTTCAGGGCCTGGTCATTTCTCTGTCCACAAGCAGTATGTCTTCTGCAGCAGATAGTTGGATCCCGGGGATTACTCCAGCTGGTGAATTTTTTGTCTTTCTCTCCCTCTCCCTCTGTCTCGCTTCTCTAGTGTGTTGGCCAACACTCTTTCTCTCCCTGTCTCTGTCCTTGCCTCTCTTTGTGCTGTCGCCCTTCATGGTGCACGGGCAGGAGTGCTAGGTGTGCTTCCCCACAGACTAGGTCTTGGCAGATACGTGCAAGTAGGAGGGGATGAAAATCGTTCCGGGCAGTGGGCGCTAGCGTAGAGTGGAGACTGTCAATGTTTATTCAGTTACTGTTCATCGAATGGGGCTGATGTAGATGGGATGGGAGAGAGAGACAAGGATGAGGCCAAGATTCCAAGCACCCATAGGGCTGTGTGTAGTCACAGCTCATGCTTGGCTTTTGCAGCTGCTCGTGCAGAGGAATTGTCCAGGAGCCCTTGCTGGAGGAGGAAGAGGCTGATGTGGACCTGAGCAACTTGGACATCCTTCTAAGGAGACATGAACAGTCCTCAGCTTCCTGCCCCTACTTAACTGGCTGTGAGTAAGAGGTCAGTGCTTTGAAATCTTCATCTGTACTTGCTGTAGTATTGTTCATAGGCCATGTGCTTCGTCTTTGGGTACGGGACTCTGTGGTATTAAGGCTGGGGAGGGGCCAGAGTCTGCTGTGCAGAGTGACTATGTCGGGTGCCGTTGCAAGGGGTGATTTTGGTTGTAATGCCAAAGGTGTAACGAGAAGAGGGTTGAAGGCCGAGCCCTGCCATGCGCGAGAGGTGAAGGGAAGAGCCTAGAAGACATCGTTGAGTAAGGTGGTAACTGATGTGTTTTCCTCCCTTGTGCTGGGTTTAGTACCAAGGGAAAATAAGTCACGTGCCAGAATCTGCTGCCCTCATGCGATGGAAAACAATGAGACTGTGAGTATTGTCAATGCCACGCAAAAGCTGTCCAACTGGGAGCGGAACAGCTGCCACTCTCAATGAGATAAGTGTCTGTTTTGGTGATTGCTCTGCTCCCAGCCCTCCCTGCTCCTGGTAGGGCCGCCACATTAGCTGGGGCTGGGTTTGTAAGAAAATGTGTTTGACTAGTTGTAGTTATGAAGGACACAAAGTCCCCGTTTTCAGGGGCTGCTCAGTTCTCTGGCCAGGAGCGGCGAGTTCTCTGCAGCAGAAGGTGGGATCCAGGAGGATGACTGCAGGTGGGGAGTTGCTTGCCTTCCACCCGTGTTTTTCACTCTGTCTCTCTCTGTTTTCTAGTGTGTTGGCCAACATACACCCTCTGTCTGTCTGTCTCTCTCACCTTTCCTTGTGCCATCAGCCTTCAGAGGACATGGGTGGGGTGCTCAGTGTGCATCCCCACAGGCTAGGTCTTGGGAGCCATGGAGAAGGAAGAGCAGAGAAAAATCTTGAGGGGCAGTGGGTGCTGAAGTGGAGCAGTGACTGTTCACTCATCTCTGTTCATTGAGTTGGCCTCAGGTGGATAGCATGGGAGAGGAAGGAAGGGATGAGGGCAAGATTTCATGCACGAATAGAACTTGTACTGATGGCTTATGCATGGGTTTTGCAGGTGCACTTGCAGAGGAAGTGTCCAGGAGCCCCAGGCCAGGCCGAAGCTGGCAGAAGTGGACCTGATCAGCCTGAGCATCCTTCTAAGCAGACATGAACAGTCCTCTCCTTTCTGAATCCCGCTTAACTTGCTGTGGGTAAGCAATCAATGCTTTGAATTCCACATCTGTGCTTGCTGTAGTTTTCTTCACAGGCTAGAAGCCCAACAATCTGCAAGCCAAAAACTGTCCAACAGGAAACTCAGAAAGCAATTAAGCCAAAAACAAGCGCAATTTGTACTGTCTCCTTGCATAGGACATGGGCAATGGTTCATGCTCGCTGGCTTGGTCTGGAGAGTCTGTATCTCATTGGCGCATTGGGAGGAGGAAGAGAAACATGATGGGTTTTAGATCCTCCATTGGTAGTGGTGTGGGGTGACTGTGGGAGTTGACTCTGACTCTGTTCATCAAGTGGGGCGTACAGTGTATGGGAGAGGGAGGGCGGCATCTCAGACACCAATAGAACTTGGGGCAATGATGGCTCCTGCTTGGGTTACATGTTGTCTTGGCAGAGGGATCATCCAGGAGCCGCAGCTAGAGGAGAAACTGGAAGAAATGAACCTGAGCTGCCTGGACATCCTTGTAAGCAGAGATGAACAGTCCTCAGCTTTCTGCCTTCCACATAACTGGCTGTGAGTAAGTGGTCAGTGCTTGGAATTCCTCATCTGTTCTCGCTCCAGTTTTGTGCAGAGGCTCTGAACATCCTCGTTGAAATTGGTGCTTTGTGGGATTAAAGCTGGGGAATGGATCAGAGTCTCAGTTGCCAACTTTCACTAGGTAAATAAGCATCCCGACTTTCATAATAAGCCAAAAATCAAGCTAAGCCCATTTCAAAACAATTCCAAAGCAAGCCAATCCCTTGGAACCCCAACACTCTGTGCGACTAAATCTCCCATTGCAAGTCGTCAGAGACTGTGGTGAGCCCCCTGTACGCCCCTGACTCTTTCCCCTGCATGCCCCCAATTGCTGGGAGCCAACCCAAAAAAAAAGCAGTCAGAAACTACAGCGAACAACCTACAAGCCAAAAACTAGCCAACAAGCAACTTGCAAGCCAATTAGGCCAAAAACATGACCAATTTCTGCATATTTTTCTGCAGGTTTGGCATTTCTGACCAGAGCCTGCTATGCAGAGTGAGTATTTCAGGTGCCATTGCCAGGGGCATTTTCTACTTTTAGTCCTAAAGATGTAATGGAAATATGGTTGAGGGCAGAGGCCTACTGTGTCGGGGAGGTGAAAAGAAGAGCATACAAGACATTGCCTCCTGAGAGGGTAGGGTATTTTTTTCCCCTTGTGGTGGGTTTAGTTGCAAAGGAAAAGAAGTCACGTGTCAGTCCACCGTCCTCATGTGATGGAAGGGGAGCAAGAGCGCTGAGACCGCGAGGATTGTTGATGCCACGCAAAAGCTGTCCATCTGGGAGTGGAACAGCCATCACTGTCAGTGAGATAAGTGTCTGGTTTGGTGGTTCCTCTGCTCACTGCCCACCTCACTCCTGGTAGGGGCGCCCTGTTAGCTAGGGCTGAGTTTGTAAGAAAAGGTTCCTGACTAGTGGTTATGAGGGAGACAAGGTCCCCATTTTCTCTGGCCAGGGGCGGCGTGTCCTCTGCAGCAGAAAGTTGGATCCAGGAGGATGACTCCAAGTTGCTTGCCTTCCTCCCACGTTTTTCTCTCTCTCTCTTCTAATGTGTTGGCCAATACAAACTCTGTCTCTCTCTCTCTCTCTCCTTGCCTCACCTGGTGCTGTCTCCCTTCGTAGCACACAGGCAGGTGTGGTAGGTATGCATCCCCACAGGCTAGGTCTAGGGAGCTATGAACAAGTAAGGGACCGAAATGACGCAGGGCAGTGGGCGCTAGAGTGCAGTGGTGGCTGTGGGTGTTGACTGAGTCTCTGCTCTAATGGGGCTGATGTGGATGAGATGGGAGAGGGAGGCAAGGATGAGGGAAAGATTTCACACACCAATTGAATTTTGTGTAGTGATGGCTCTTGTTTGGCTTATTTGTGCTCTTGCAGCGGAATCGTCCAGGAGCAGCAGCTGGGGGAGAAATTGGCAGATGTGGACATGAGCAGCCTGAACATCCTTCTAAGCAGACATGAACTGTCCTCAGCTTTCTGCCTCCTGCTTAACTGGCTGTGAGTAAGCAAGCCGTCAGTGCTTGGAATTCCTCATCTGTACTTGCCGTAGTTCTCTTGACAGGCTGTGTGCTTCCTCATTGGGTACGGGACTCTGTGAGATTAGGGCTGAAACTCCTCACCAGAGAATGTTGCGAAGGCCAAGACTAAAATCGGGTTCAGAAAAGAACTAGGCAAATCCATGGAAGGTCAGTCCATCAATGGCTGTTAGTCAGGACGAGCAGGGATAGTGTCTCTAGCCCCTTCAGCTTTTCAGGCTGCTTAGTGTCACGGAGTGTGGGGGAGTCCAGCCCTGCACCCCTCTTCCTGGGACCCACAGTGACTCTCGGCCAGCCAGTAAAACAGAAGGTTTATTGGACAACAGGAACACAGGTTACAACAGAGCTTGCAGGCACAGTCAGGGCCCCTCCACCGAGTCCATCTGGGCTTTCAGGGTGCTTGGACCCTAGCTAGGATACCCTGAATTCTGCCCATCCAGCCCCAAGCCCAAACTCAAACTGCTTCCCTCTTGCCACTCCCTTCCTTTGTCCCCTTCCCGGGCAAAGGTGTTGATCTTTCCTCTCCCTTACCTAGCTCAGGTTACAGGCCCTGGCATCGTCCATCCCCTAAAGTCCTCCCCTGCTCTCCCACTCCCCACACAGACAGTCCCTACTGCATCACACTTAGCCTCTCCCCTGACACATAGGACTGAGGGAAACAGTACCCAAGGGGGAGTCTCTCTGCTCTAGTTGGGCAGGGTTTCCTTCCTCTGGTCCTTTACAGAACAGTAAAACTCCTCCAAACTCTACTCGGCTCTACTTCCCTCACCCCTGCTTCAGTCAGAAAGGGAATTTTATTGGTCTTTGGGGCCTTAATTGGGTCTAGGTTCTCCAATTACCCTGTAGTAACCTTTCCCTAGTCCACAGGGAATAAAGCCGCGATCATCCTAGGGCTTTTATATCTCCCATCTACAACCCTCCTTCTGCTCTCTGGCCCTGCTGTATCACAGCACGCAGTGTCACTCTTGCTCCATGAGTGAAATGTTGTGTGATTACCCTGTGTGGCCACAGGGTGTCACTGTTGCTCTGTGAGAGAGATGCTCTGTGCATTACCCTGCATGGCCACGTGGTGTCACTGTTGCTCCATGCAGGAAATCCTTAGTGCATTACCCTGCGTAGCCACACAATGTCACTGTTGCTCCATGAAAAATGCTCTGTGCATTACACTGCATGCCCACACGGTGTCACTGTTGCTCTGTGAGGGAAGCACTCTGTGCATTACCCTGCGTGGCCACACAGTGTCACTGTTGCTCTATGGGGAATATTCTTAGTGCATTGCCCCGCGTGGCCGCACGGTGTCACTGTTGCTCTGTGAGAGAGAGGCTCTTTGTATTACCCCACATAGCCACACGGTGTCACTGTTGCTCCATTAGGGAAAGGGTCGCTGCATTTTAGGAGCTGGCTGCACAGTCTCGCTGCTGTCTCTTAAGAGATTGCACTGAGGTTACTGCCAGTGGCAACAGAGCGCTGGGTATGTCTGCACTGGGGGATTATTCTGATTTTACAGATATCGGTTTTTGGAAACAGATTGTAGAGAGCCGAGTGCACGCGTCCTCACTAAGAATATTAATTCGGCGGTGTCGGTCCATGTACCGAGGCTAGCGTCGTCTTCAGGAGTGTTGCACTGTGGGTAGCTGTCCTATAGTTCCCCCAGTCTCCCCCACCCATTGGAATTTTGGGTTGAGATCTCAGTGCCTGATGGAGCCCAAATTTGTCGTGGGTGGTTATGGGTAAATGCTGTCAGTCAATCCTCCCTCTGTGAAAATAACAGCAGACAATCATTTCATGCCCTTTTCCTTGGATTGCCTGGGCAGATGCCATAGCTTGGCAACCATGGAGCCCATTGTTACAATGCGTTTCTGGCAGGACCCAAGTGAGTATGTCAGTTCAGGACAAATTGCTTAAAACAGGGCTGTTACAGCCCAAGGCTGGGATTTTTCCATCTCTACGGCAAATCAAACCAGCCAGACAAAGAGGACTTAGGTCTCACCCCACTGGCTAAGAACAAGTCACACAAGCAGTTCCTTTAGACACTCCAGTTTCCCAGTATCACCACCACTGCCACTTGTCCTGGGGATGAATGGTTATGAAAACAGATACCCTAATAAAAGAAAAACGGTTCTCTCAGTCCCAAAGAATCCAGCCCCAGACCCAGGTCAATATGCAAATCGGATCTTACCCACAAATCACACTGTTGCCAATCCTTTAGAAACTAAAATCTAAAAGTTTATTCATAAAAGGAAAAGGATATAGATGAGAGTTAGAATTGGTTAAATGGAATCATATACATACAGTAATGGCAAAGTTCTTAGTTCAGGCTTGTAACAGTGATGGAGTAAACTGCAGGCTCAAAGCAGTCTCTGGAATACATCCCCCAGTGGGATGGATTGTTCAGAGCTTCAGTTTGTAGCAAAGTGCCTCCAAAGGTAAGAAGCAGGATTGAAGACAAAATGGAGATGAGGCAGCAGCCTTTTATAGTCTTTTCCAGGTGTAAGAATGCTTTTGTTCTTACTGTGGAAAATTATTGCAAAATGGAGTCTGGAGTCACATGGGCAAGTTTCTGCATACTTTGAGTTACAAGGCTTATCTGCCTTCTCTCAAGGGGTCAGTTGTGTAGCTGATGGTCCTTAATGGGCCATCAAGTAGGCTAGGCAGAGCTAACTCCAACTTGTCTGGGATGTTACCCAGAAGCACAGCACAGATTTGAAATACAGATAGTATAGAGCCAATACTCATAATTCAACTACCAAATGATGCATACATCTGGACAGCATAATCATAACCAACAACCCATAACCTGGTCTTAGGTCATGTCTACATCTAAAATTTTGCAGCGCTGGTTGTTACAGCTGTATTAGTACAGCTGTATAGGGCCAGCGCTGCAGAGTGGCCACACTTACAGCAACCAGCGCTGCAAGTGGTGTTAGATGTGGCCACACTGCAGCGCTGTTGGGCGGCTTCAAGGGGGGTTCCGGGAACGCGAGAGCAAACCGGGAAAGGAGACCAGCTTCGCCGCGGTTTGCTCTTGCGTTCCCGGAGCCACGCAGCAAACCGCAGGGAAGGAGACCTGCTTGCTCGGGGTTCCGGGAACGAGAGAGCAAACCGGGAAAGGAGACCAGCTTCGCCGCGGTTTGCTCTCGCGTTCCCCGAACCACCCTGCAAACCGCAGGGAAGGAGACCTGCTTGCTCGGGGTTCCGGAACGAGGAGAGCAAACGGGAAAGGAGACCAGCTTCGCCGCGGTTTGCCTCTCGCGTCCCGGAGCCACCCTGCAAACCGCAGGGAAGGAGACCTGCTTGCTCGGGGTTCCGGAACGCGAGAGCAAGCTGGGGAAGGAGACCAGCTTGATTACCAGAGGCTTCCTCCTTCCACGGAGGTCAAGAAAAGCGCTGGTAAGTGTTTACATTGGATTACCGCGCGGATCACCACGCTGGATCCCTCTACACCCGAGACAAAACGGGAGTACGGCCAGCGCTGCAAACAGGGAGTTGCAGCGCTGGTGATGCCCTGCAGATGTGTACACCTTCAAAGTTGCAGCGCTGTAACTCCCTCACCAGCGCTGCAACTTTCTGATGTAGACAAGCCCTTAGACACCTTATATGACTCCTTTTACATAAGATTTGGTGCCACTACAGGACTTTGGTTGCAACTGTGTTCTATATGGTCCCAGCTTATATTGATAATGTCACACTTGTTCTGTCATGGGTAAGAGCCCACCCCTGCTGTAGATGGGAAGTGCACAAGACCTGTGAGATAGCGAACATTGTTGATTCCAGGCTATGCAGATGCCTTCAAGCTAGGAGTGGAGCAGACGTCACCATCAGTGAGATAAGTGTCTGGTTTGGGGAGCACTCTGGTAACGGCCCACCTGCCTCCAGGCTGCACTTGTCATTAGCTGGGGCTCGGTTTGTAGGAAAAGATTCCTGAGTAGCTGTGGTTGTGAGGGAGACAAGGTCCCCATTTTCAGGGGCTGGTCATTTCGCTCTCCACAAGCAGTGTGTCCTTTGCAGCAGAATGATGGATCCAGGGGCATGACTCCAGCTGGTGTTTTTTTGACTTCTCATGTTTCTCTCTCTCTCAATGTGTTGGCCAATACACACTCTGTTTGTGTGTCGTGCACTGCGCTCTCTCTCTCTCTCTCTCTCTCTCTCTCCTTGTGCTGTCTCCCATTGTAGGACATGGGCAGATGTGGTAGGTGTGCATCCCCACAGGCTAGGTCTTGTGAACTATGCACAAGTAGGGGACCAAAATCATGAAGGGTAGTGGGTGCAAGAGTGGAGTGGATACTATTGATGTTGACTGTCTCTGTTTGAGTGAGGCTCATATAGATGCAATGTGAGAGGGAGGCAGAGATTAGGTCCAGATTTCATGCACCTTCAGAGCTACCTGTAATGCAAGCTCATTCGTGGCTTTTGCAGCTGCGCTGGCAGAGGAATTGTCCAGCAGGCCCCCTGGATGAGACACTCTCAGAAGTAGACCGATCAGCCTGAACATCCTTCTAAGCAGACATGAATAGTCCTCAGCTTTCTGCCTCCCACATAACTGGCTTTGACTAAGCTGTCAGTTCTTTGAATTCCTCACTTGTATTCCCTGTAGTATTCTTCACAGGCCGTATGTTTCCTCATTGTGGCTTTGTTGATGCTGGCTTTGGGCAGGACAATTCTGAGTGTGCCAATTCAGGACAAATTGATTAAATCAGGGCAGTTACAGCCCAATGCTGGGGTTCCTATGTACTCCAAGGCAAACAGACCATCAAACAGAGAAGACTTCGGTTTTACCCCGTGGCTAACGTAAGGCACACCAGCAATTCCCTTAGACACTCCAGTTTCCCAGTATCACCACGAGTGCATCGCATTCTGGGACGAATGGTTATGAAACCAACACCCCAGTAAAAGAAAAAAGGTTGTCCCGATCCCAAAACCAAGCCCTAGGCACAGGTCAATATACAAATCAGATCTTACCCACAAATCACACTGTTGCCAATCCTTCAGAATCTAAAGGTTTATTCATAAAAGGAAAAAGATGTAGACGAGAGCTAAAATTTGGTTAAATGGAATCAATTACATACACTGACCACAAAGTTCTTGGTTCAGGCTTGTAGCACCGATGAATAAATCAATCTCTGGAGTACATCCACAGCTGGGATGGGTCATTCAGTCATGTTCAGAGTTTCAGTTAGTACATCATTCCAGAGGTAAGAAGCAGGATTGAAGACCAGATGGAGAGGCTGCAGAAATGTTTTATAGTCTCTTATCATGTGTCCTTTCTTTCTTTGTTCCAAAGACAAGCGTTCCAGCACATGACATGAAAACACCTCAGAGTTCTGTCCATAGGCAGGTCCCTGCCTTGCTGAGTCACGGGGTGTATCTGCCTCTTCTCAATGATCAGTTGTGTAGCTGAGGCTTTATACTGTTTGTATTTCAGTGTTTAAATACAAAAATGATGCACACATACAGCTGCTGTAGTCGTACCCAGAAAATCACAACCTTTCTATAGACACCTCACGCGATACAGTAAGGAGCCAGACTCTGTTGTGAAGAGTGACTACGTAGGGTGCCGTTACAAGGGGTGCTTTTTGGTTATATGGCTAAAGGTGTCATGGGAAGAGGGTTGAGGGCAGAGCACCGCTGTGTGGAAGAGGCAAAGAGAGACCTATGAGATGTTTCTGACTGACATGGGCACTGGGTGTGAGAGTGGAGCAGTGACTGTCAGTGTTAAATCGGTCTCTGTTTATCGAGTGGGGCCGATGTAGATTGGATGGAAGAAGGAGGCAGGATGAGGAGAAGACTTCAAGCACCAATAGAGCTTTGTGTAAGGATGGGTCATTTTTGGCTTTTGAAGCTGCTCCTGCAGAGGAATTGGCCATGAGCCCCAGCCGAGGAGAAGCTGGCAGAGGTGGGCCTGAGCAACTTAACTGGGTGTGTGTAAAGAGTCAGTGTTCACACTGCTCATCTGTACTTGCTGTAGTTTTTGTCACAGGCTGTTTGCTTCCTCGTTGGGTATGGGTCTGTGAGATTAAGGCTGGGGAAGGGACCAGAGTTACATTTGCAATCTTTCACTGGATAAATAGCTCTCTGACTTTCACAATAAGCCAAAACCAAGCTAATCCCATTTCAAAACATGGCTAAAATAAACTAATCCGTAAGAACCCCCACTGTATGACTAATCCTCCCTGGTGTGCAGTCTGGGACTGTGGTGGGCCTGCTGTATACCCCTGACTCTCTTTCTGTCTTTGCCCCCTGCCCTGTGCCTTTAGCTGCTGGTGAGCAGGGTTGGGTGCGGCGGGAAAGTAATTTTTAAAAAGAAGCAGCAAACTGCAAGGTAAACAAGCAAGAAGCCAGCAGCTAAAAACTAGCCAACAGGCAATTCTCAGCCAATTAAGCCAACACCAAGCCAATGTCTCTGTTTTTCCCATGGGTTTGGTGTGTCTGATGCTTTGTGCATTACTCTGACAGGTCACCATGCATGCCACAGTTGCCTGAGGAAAATGCTTTATCATCACCGTCCCTTCATAAGATAAATGGTGTGTGCACAGTGTTACTGTCCCTTCATAAGGGAAAAGGCCTTGTTTATTACTTGGAGTGCCCACTAGTCTCACTGTTGCTCTATGAGGAAAATGCTTCTGCATTCCCCATCCAGTATCACTGTTGCTCCATTAAGGAAATGCTTAGCTGTTGTGCCCACTCTTTTCCCCGTGCGGTCCATGGGGGGAACCCCTTCAGTGAGACAGCCTTTCTCAGGGGTGCACGCTCTCTTGGGAGTTCAGCCCCTCCATCTCCTGGAACTGCACCACTCTTAGCCTTAGCACACCTTACTCTTGCTATGGGCCCCCTCAGGGCGTCCACTTGCTCTGGACCCCCGGGGCCTCTACTCCCAAACGGAATAATGCAACCCTGTTCTGTAGACTGGAGTGACACTCAGCCAGCATAAATCAGGAGAGTTTGTTGAGCTTTTGAACCCAGCATAGGAAACTCTCCGGTCTCAGGCCTGGCCTCCCTCAGCACAGCACATCCAAGTCTCCCCTGCATCCAGGTGGGCTCTGTCTGCTCTCTCTCTCTCCAGTCCTGAACCCCCCTGCTTTCCAGCTGGGCATCTGATATCATGGGCCCCAAGCCCTGCCTCTATCCATTGTCTTCTCTCCTCTGCTCCAGCTCCCTCTAACTGGAACTGGCTGTTAGGTCACCGGGGTCCTCTCTCCACAGCCCATTGTCCTCCCACTGGCTACAACTGGTTGGGATTCCTGAGCTGGGCCTCTGGGTTGCCAGTCACTGGGGTATCGATTCTTCAGGTCATCAGTTGGGGCCCCAAGTTCCCTCGCTGGTCCTCTGTAACAACAAACTCCCTCTCACGTCACCTCGTTAATCCAGTAACACCCAGGGAAACGGAGTCCCATGCCCTCTGCATGCAAACCATTGGAAAAAACAAGGACCCAAACAAGAAAATCCCCCACTTTGTCACACACTTATTGCTCAATGGAGCCATCTGCTGTGGCAACAGAGACAAGTGCTGCAGGAAGTGGGGCTACTCCAATGAGACTCTTTCCCACATGCTGTGTTGATGTCAGCACCACGCCAGAGCCTGCTGGTAATGCCACAGCACCATCCTGAACTGGGTGGTGAAAGCTATCCCGCTGTCCTTGGGGAAGCTCACCATCGACCCTGCCATCCTCGGAACAGACAGCCAAGTGCAACCCAACATTGTGACGGATACGGAAAAGAAGATCCTCATGGGGGGAGGTCACGGTGCCATTCGACACCGTCAGTACGAGGTCGAGTAATTGAGAACACCGGTCAGGGAAATAACCCACTTCCTTCTTTCCTTGACAAACCAAGGGACTCACCCCACCCATGTGCTTAGTATTGTTATAGTGCAAGGGTCAGCAGCCTATGGCATGTGAGCAGATTTTTAATGGCACACTGCTGCTTGCCGGAGTCCCAAGGCCATGCAGCCAGTCAGCGGCAGAGCCTGTGCCCTCCAAGAGAGGAGCCACCTCTGCGGCCTGCTGTGGGTTCCTGTGTCCCCTCAGCCCGCGAGGAGCCCTGCCCCGGGCAGGTGAAGGGGCCTGCTCACCTGGGCCACCTTGGTATAGTTGGCCATGGAGGATTGGCAGCGTTCCAGGAGAGCAGGTTTGCTGCTGGACCCGACCTGACTCCCCGTGGCAGGAAGCGGCAGCGTGGATGGTAGAGGCAGAAGAGGCTGGCAGCAGCAGCAGTGCCAGCTGCTGAGGGTCCCTGGGCAGAGGCGCCCAGCTGCAGCCATGGCTCGGCACCTGGTGTTGTGAGCTGGGAGGAGCAGAGGCTCAGTGGCCTGACGCTGAACATGTAGCAGCTGTGGGCCAGTGGGCATTGGTGGTGGCCAGAGAGCCCAGGGGGAGGAGCTCACATACTGCGGGTCATGCGCTGTGAGGGGCAACTCCTCCAGACATAGTCAGAAGGGACTCTCTCACTGGAGGCACTAGTTGTGCTTGTGCAGTGTGCCATGGGCCTGGGTGAGCTGGCTGGGGGCCACAGGAGTGGGGGTAGTCCTTCCCTGTGCCTCTCCCCCGCCCACCCACCCAGCTCTCTGCCCTGAGTCCTGACACCCCCCCCCACGTATACAACCCTCTGCCCTGAGCCTCGCGCACACACCAGGCCTGTGCCCTGAGTGCTGTGCCCTGCATACACCCCCAGGCCTCTGTCCTGAGCCTCCCTCCTACACACACAGTCCTCTGATTGAGTCTTTCACCCCACCCATAACCCCAGCCCTGACTCTGGCACCCCCCACATCTCCAGCCCCTCCCACACCCCATGCACCCTCCACATCCTCACTCACACCCTCAGCACCAACTGGGAGCTTCTGTACACACCTACACACACTTCCACCTGTTCCCCTCACACCAAAGGGAAGCTGCGCTGGTAAATGCCCTACACCCATGGTCAGTGGTGTCAGACAGCTGACAGGTGGAGGAGGAGAAGCAACCCACCCCTTCTTTTAACAACTAGAAACTAGACACCTTTAGGATACATGCATGCCTAAAGTTAGAAATGTAGGGGAGTTAAAAACAAACGAACAAAACCAGAGAAAACAACGAGGCTGGGACACTAGGCTCTATCAGTTCTTCGAAGGAGCTGCCCTAACACAGCCTATCTGGTACTATGCCAGGAATGCAGCTTCTCTCTTATCGGCAGTGCTTGTGAGACATACTGCTGCTTCTCCGTGTTTTCCAATTAGGAATTACCCACCAACCTCTCTTAGCCTGACTTTGGTCAGGTTGGCATACTTGGTTTTGTCGGCAATATCTTTATTCAGGCCTGACATATCTATCTTAGGAACCTTGTAACGGACACTTATAATCCCTGACAACCTACACCTGACCCCAGCTGTACAGTGCTTTCCTTCTTAATGTTTAAAATTATACCTTACAAAAGTTGTTTTATTGAAATACCTTCTACACCCTCATTGGATATTTAACATTTTTATGGAAGTAGCCAAAATGTAGATTGGTAAAAGCCAGACCCCAGTTAGGGTTGCTATTGGAAGTGACTGTGAAAAGGGTTGCAGTAGCACTGCTGTCATCCACCACCTCTCCCCAGACATGCTCTGGGTGCTAGCTCAGTGACTTAGGGGGATGAACAAGAAAAAGGATTGTACGTCACAAGGGGTCTAAACTGTTTCAGAGTTGAAAAGCTAGGGGAGGAGGTGGCTGCTCCTAGGGATGAGGGTGATGGGGCCCATTAAGCTATCAATGGTGGGGAGCAGATGAGCCTGAGCATTAGTGGCCAGGCACGATAAGGGTAATAATCATCCCCTCAGGCCCCCCCTAGCCCAAGACTGGTAACCCCCTGAACAGCAGCCATTGAAAAGGTCAATAGCTTTTCTATCGTTGCCCCCCCTCGGGGCACGGTTGACAGCCAGACATCGGGGCAACACGGAGCCACGCTCAGCTTCTCTTCCCCGAGCGGGGCAGCTGACGGGAGTGGCAGGGTTGGGCTCTGCTGCGGTGCTGGGACCAGACCCTGGCCTGTGTCTCTCTCCCCTCTCCAATTGATGCACTGACTGCTGGGGCCCTGCCCCCCCCCGGACAATGACCAGTGGTAGCCGCAGGTGCCAGCGCCCTGTGTGTGTCCCCAGCCCCACACACGGTGCCCGGGGGGTCGTCTCCTTTGTCTAGCCCCGCAATGGCCGCAGTGACCCCGCTCGGCGGGGGGGGTCTCTCTCTCTCTCTCTCTCTCTCTCACCCCCCCGGGGAGTTGCAGGCGCAGGGGCAGCAGCTTCAGCCAGTTCCACTGCGCATGCGCCCTTCGTGGTCCGCGCGCCTGCGCAGTCCCAGCCCAGGCAGCCGCCGCCGAAACTCGTTTCCTGGGTCTGAGCCGGTGAGGCCGCGTCCGCGGGGCGGGGCCCGGGGCGGGGCTGGGCCCGAGCGGGCGGGCGGGCTCCGATCCTGGCCCACCTCGGGCCGGAAGTGACGTGTCCCAGCGCCGGGAGGAGGGTCGCGGTGCGCGGGGGGGGGGCACCTCCCCGCTCGCTGATTGGTGGAGAGACCCCCGGGGCAGCCGCCGCGCGGGGCCAGAGCCTGGGTGTGGGGAGGGGCAGAGGGTGTGAAATGGGGGGTCAGGTGGGGGCTGGACAATCGGCTGGGGAGGGGCAGGGGTGTGAAATGGGGGGGTCAGGTGGGGGGCTGGACAATCGGCTGGGGGAGGGGCAGGGGGTGTGAAATGGGGGGGTCAGGTAGGGGGGCTGGACAATCGGCTGGGGGCAGAGGGTGAAATGGGGGGTCAGGTGGGGGCTGGGCAATCGGCTGGGGGAGGGGCAGGGGGTGTGAAATGGGGGGTCAGGTGGGGGCTGGGCAATCGGCTGGGGGAGGGGCAGGGGGTGAAATGGGGGGTCAGGTGGGGGGCTGGACAATCGGCTGGGGGGGGGCAGGGGTGTGAAATGGGGGGTCAGGTGGGGCTGGACAATCGGCTGGGGGGACAGAGGTGTGAAATGGGGGGGTCAGGCGGGGGGCTGGACAATCGGCTGGGGGAGGCAGAGGGTGTGAAATGGGGGGGTCGTGTGGGGGCTGGAAAATTGGCTGGGGAAGGGGCAGAGGGTGTGAAATGGGGGGGTCTGGCGGTGGGCTGGAAAATCAGCCGGGGCTGGGGAGGGGCAGACTGGTTCAGCGCCAGTTTCATACCTGGGTAGATTTTGGTATGTGTCTGGAATGGGCACCATGGACCCACATTCATGTTCCTCACCACGTGGCGTCTGTCTAGGTTTTGGCTCGGGTTTGTTGAGTCTGTGCTGCAGGCAACCTAAAATAAGGACATTAATGCCAATTGCAATTCCTTAGCTAATCACTCATTCTTTTAATCCAAAAGTTTCCCCCGGGGGTTGTTTCAGGCTCATTCCCTTCATTCATTAATTGGGTAGTAACTTGTTGGGCTTTGTCCATATCATTAGTAATTTGTATAAAGTGGATCTCCTTATGAGCCAGTAACGATTTTAGCTGTAACTGTAGTGGGGGAATGTAGGCAAGAAAGGTGGGTCACAGGGGGTTACTCCCCTGACCCCCCAGTGTCCCCCCCCCAATTTCCCCACCTGTTGCTGTCCCGCTCTATCAGGGTAAGCAGCTGGTGCACCGGGACACTTTGTTTACTTAGCTTTATCTCTGTGATGGCCCAGGAGCCAAAGTTCGCTGACCCTTGAATTATAGGGTTGGTTTATGAATGGGTCATAAAAATGTTCCATTTGTACTTACCCAACTTGCGGTGGGTTGGCTTATAAACAAACTGGCTTATGATCGAGTATATATGGTAAATCAGGAACTCTTCCCAATCTTAAGGATTGTAGTGCATTGGTGATTGTACTCACGACATATTCCCCATATGCAGAGCATATAATCTCTTTTCCTAAATGTTGATCTCTGTGCTGATCATTGTTTAAAGCGATTAACTGTTTCATTTTCTGTTGAGTGTTATTAAACAGTTGGGTTATGTCATGCATATTATAAACAGTAAATCACTCTTCCTGTTTTGCTTTGAAAGGTAGCTATAATGAGTACCTCATATCATCCTTCAGCCTCATATTCAAGTTTGTATACGGTTAAACTTTCACCCATTATCAAATTATTACAACTGGCTTTGTCTCTCCAAGTTCCATAAGGTGTCCCGTGTTTCAGGGAAGTTGAATTAGTTATTGAGGAGGTAAAGGTTTTATGACTGAAGGACATAAATCCACACCATGTGGAGGTGAAGCATAGGAGTTTTTTCACACAGCGCTGGCAGAGTGTCACCTTGCTTATTAGGCTCAGAGACACTGTCAATCAATTGATTACAATAGAATATATGGATTTTCCATGGGCGGGAGAAAGTGACAGGGTAGGCAGTTCCACACCCCGGGATAGGTCTGGCCGCAAGACAAGATAGCACAGTAGCCAATGGTTAACAGGTTACATAATGTCTCCACCCATGGTCTTAAGTTAGCAAGTTAACATGTAATTAATACTTGTATATTTTTTCTTAACATTTTATCAATGTTGATTTCTGATTTGGGGTACATAGGAATGGAGTAGCTCCTCTGATTGTCCAGCAGATACATTCCTAGGAGTTAAAACAAAGAAATAGTGAAAGTATATGGCAATAGAGATTGTCTCCTGTGTGTCTAAAGGCAGGCATTGGTCCCTGGGAAAGGGAGGTGGGAGGATGCCATATCTTATAATGACATGCGCCAAGCTTTCATAAACTCCACGGTTGGATCTGTGGGAAGAACGTCTTCCTATAGAAGAAAACTAACAACTGAAACAGGGCTTCTTTGTTCAGTCTGCAACCTTTGAGTAAGACACAATTATTTAGTTCTCGGTTCTAACACCTGGCAATTTGCTGACAAGGCTTATTTTGGCAAAGCAAGGTTATCTTTTGTTATTCTGCTTCTCTTAGCTGATCACTATTTGCTAGGCCTCTGGTCCCTTGACCATACTCTGAAGTTTGGGTCTGGAAAAGAGCTGACACAATCCACATACCAGGTTGTTATATAAAATGCACATGGATTTTAACCCTTCAGTCCCTCCCCTGGACCCTAGGGTTCCCTAACCCGCCAGGTCACATATACCAATTTTAATGTACCCAGCCTACGTGGAGGTCACCGGTAAAGCACCAGTACCATCAGGAATGTCAGGATAGACTCCCCACATAACTTGACAAAATAGAACCCAGATCCATCCCCAGGGGACTTTATCATGTGAGATGGCATCGCCCATAATCATGGTTTTAATCTCAACTGCCTGGTTCTTTCCTTCGAGTGCTTCACATGGGCCTGATCCACGGTTTTCCCTATCTGATATGTACCTCAGACAGCCTTCCCCAGTATGCCTCTGGGCCTCAGACACCAACTCCTCGATCTTCGCCTGCAAGGCCTGTAGCCCCTCCTCAAGATACTTACTGCCGTAGTGCCATTCCAGAATCCATGTTAGGTTACCCCTCATTGACGCAGTACGGTGGAGCTGCATCCCACCAACAGTCACGGTTGACCTTTGGGGACCGTCATGCACATGGATGTGTAAGCAGAGTCAGGATAGCTCTACCTGACATCTGGTGGAAAGAATTTCAGAGAGTGTATTTGCATAGGCACGCCTACCCTATCCAGACTGCCGAGCTGTGGGACTGCTTGGTGACAAATGACCCTCCCTCAGTTGGGTGGTACTTGCTAGACAAGGGACCATTGGTCCAAACCCAGTGAATGCGAGAGGCTGGGGACAGGTATCTGTGCCTGGTGGTGCAGTCTCCTTGTGGAGCCAGAAGCACCAGTTCCACCTCCTCCTCTCTCCACTGTGGAATGTCAGAGTTGATATTTTTATTCCTGAAGAATCTAATACAGGTTACTGAGCTGACTCACTTTGGGCTAATGGTGCGCTAGCACTGGGCTCCCCTAGGAGCTGAGATCACTAAGAGTTGAAATCACTAAAGAGCTGAAATTACTGAGCTGAGAGCACTGAGTACTGTGCTAACTAGTGGGAGCCTGAAGATATACTCATGGAACAGAGCAGCTGGCGGAGTGGAGCAGTTGTGGGGACGGCTGGAGCGGATCACGGGACAGTTGGTGGCAGCAGAGTGGCTGGCAGAGCGGCGTGGCTGTGGGACGGGCGGAGTGGCCTGCAGAGCGAACAGAGCCGAGCAGTTTGCAGGGAGAACTGGAGCAGCTCATGGAGCAGAGCAGCTGGTGGAGCGGAGCAGTTTCTGAGGACGGCTGGAGGAGCAGAGTGGAGCGGCTGGTAAAGCGGAGCAGTTCGTGGAGAAGGCGGAAGCAGAACCCACGGAGAGGCAGGGCAGTTGGCCCCGGACACGTAAGGTGCCCCTTTCTACCCAGGCTGCGGGGAGGGACCTCTACAGATAAACTCTCGAACTCTGGGGTGGCATTGACCAGAGACTTTTGGGTTGTTGGACTTTGGGGTGATTGGACTTAAAACCCTAAGGGGAAAAAGGACAGTGCCAAACGTACTTGGGGTGGGTTTTTTTGGTTTGTGTTATAATCCTGTATGTGGTGTTTCTTCAATGGGATGCCACATTGATTCCTTCCTTTATTAAAAAGATTTTGCTACACTCAGACTCCGTGCTTGCGAGAGGGGAAGTATTGCCTCCTAGAGGCGCCCGGGGGGTGGTTATGAGTGTACCAGGTCACTGGGTGGGGGCTTGAGCCAGTTATGCATTGTGTACTGAAAAGGAACCCCTGGATACTGAACCCGGCCCTTGTTGCTGCCAACTCAGAGGGACAGAAGGGTTACAGATGGATGTCTCGGGGCAGGGCTTTCCATTTAGCTTGATGGAGTGGTTCTGGGCAGTAGCTGGGGACGGGATGTAGGGTCCCACCGCTTCCATAAGGGCTGGGTGGACCCGGCCATTGAGGAGATCGGTTACAAATCCCCGTGTGGTGAGAGCCAAAGTTTGTCCTGCTCTCCAACAACTCTCCTGTAGTGCCTTTATTTTTGTCCCATTTATTAGCAGACTGGTGACTTCTTGGCCCAGGTATTTTGTTATATCTGATGAGGTGGGTAAAGAGTTTGAGAGATCCTTTAAGCTGTCTAGGATAAATCAACTGGCCTTAATAGTATCCAGTCCTCTGGACATTAGAGATTATAGAATCTGCCACCCTTGATTCCAGCTGGTCCTTCCTTTCAGCTTGGTGTGCTATGCTATAGGTGTTGCAAACAGAATTACCTGCACCAAACCATCCTGCAAGGGTATCTAGTAATCCCTTCCTCTATCTAGTTAAGCACTCACCAATTTGGTTTGTTAGGCTAGTAATGTTTCTACTCATTTGAGGCCTGACCTTTGCATATTGTCTGTTCACTACTCTAAAGGAATATGCACCTTGACCCTGTATGTGTGTAATACCACCGAGGTGAGGACCGGTAGTGCTGGTCCTGTCATTATAATCCTGGTTCTGGAACGGATTTGTTCAGGGCATGACACACAATTGGGTGGTTCCACTCTGTCTCTGATAACCCGGTTAATTGTTACCAGTTGTGGACATTCTAATTTGGGCCATCGTTTAACAAATGTCTGTCTAGGAAGGAGTATGGCAGAAAGAGATCTAGGGGTCATAGTAGACCACAAGCTTAATATGAGTCAACAGTGTGATACTGTTGCAAAAAAAGCAAATGTGATTCTGGGATGCATTAACAGTGTGTTATAAACAAGACACGAGAAGTCATTCTTCCGCTTTACTCTGCGCTGGTTAGGCCTCAACTGGAGTATTGTGCAGTTCTGGGCACCGCATTTCAAGAAAGATGTGGAGAAATTGGAGAGGGTCCAGAGAAGAGCAACAAGAATGGTTAAAGGTCTTGAGAACATGACCTATGAAGGAAGGCTGAAAGAATTGGGTTTGTTTAGTTTGGAAAAGAGAAGACTGAGAGGGGACATGATAGCAGTTTTCAGGTATCTAAAAGGGTGTCATCAGGAGGAGGGAGAAAACTTGTTCACCTTAGCCTCCAATGATAGAACAAGAAGCAATGGGCTTAAACTGCAGCAAGGGAGATTTAGGTTGGACATTAGGAAAAAGTTCCTAATTGTCAGGGTAGTTAAACACTGGAATAGATTGCCTAGGGAAGTTGTGGAATCTCCATCTCTGGAGATATTTAAGAGTAGGTTAGATAAATGTCTATTAGGGATGGTCTAGACAGTATTTGGTCCTGCCATGAGGGCAGGGGACTGGACTTGATGACCTCTCAAGGTCCCTTCCAGTCCTAGCGTCTGTGAGTCTATGAGTCTATAAATATGCCATGCCTTTGGGGTTATGTGCATCCGTGCTTTACGTGGTAAGCTCCATCCTGAATCAGCAAGCCCAACCTCCACAGGTACCATGTCGGTATAATTGGCGCATGATCTTTCATGAGTGTTTGGTTTCTTTTTCCCAAAATTCCACACAAATTCTAGTATCAAGGTCTGCGCGTTCCCTCCCAAGCCATCGTGGCAATATGCCATGTAGTTGTGCTCAAATGAGGGATAGCCCAAGACCTTGTAGTACCCTTCTGTCATAAACAGATAGGTAAGAGTTAATAGAACAGAAGTACTTCATCTCTCTTTTGCCTGTAAAGGGTTAAGTTCAGTGAGCCTGGCTGTCACCTGACCAGAGGACCAATCAGGGGACAGGATACTTTCAAATCTTGAGGGAGGGAAGTTTTGTGTGTGCTGTTAGTTTTTGGTGGTTGTTCACTCTGGGGGCTCAGAGGGACCAGACGTGCAACCAGGTTTCTCTCCAATCTCTCCATTACAGGCTTTATAAGTTCAGAATAGTGAGTACTAGGTAGATAAGGCGAGTTAGGCTTATGATTGTTTTCTTTATTTGCAAATGTGTATTTGGCTGGAAGGATTTTAGTTTACTTGTATACTTAGGCTGGGAGGGTATTCCCAGTGTCTATAGCTGAAAGACCCTGTAACATATTCCATCTTAAATTTACAAAGATAATTTTTACTGTTTTTCTTTCTTTAATTAAAAGCTTTTTTTGTTTAAGAACCTGATTGTTTTTTTATTCTGGTGAGATCCCAGGGGACTGGGTCTGGAATCACCAGGGAATTGGTGGGGAGAAAGGAGGGAAGGGGGAGAGAAAGGTTAATTTCTCTCTGTGTTAGGATTACTCTCTCTCTCAGGGAGAATCTGGGAGGGGAAGAGAGAAGGAGGGGGAAAGGTGAATTTTCCTCTCTGTTTTAAGATTCAAGGAGTTTGAATCACAGTGATCTTCCAGGGTAACCCACGGAGGGAAGCCTGGGAGAGGCAACGTGAGGGAAAGGGTTTACTTTCTTGTGTTAAGATCCAAGGGACTGGGTCTTGGGGGTCCTCAGGCAAGGTTTTGGGGACCAGAGTGTACCAGGCACTGGAATTCCTGGTTGGTGGCAGCGCTACAAGTACGAAGCTGGTAATTGAGCTTAGAGGAATTCATGCTGGTACCCCATCTCTTTGGATGCTAAGGTTCAGAGTGGGGAATTATACCATGACACCTTCACTAGTAGTACGCAGCTGTTCCCCCTTTAAAGGTAATTCGGACACTGGCTGCATTAAATATAGACACTGTTGGTCTCAGGGGGCCACAGCATCATCAAGGAGCCTCGCCCTGTTCCAAGGGGTAGCTCATACACTTCCATGATTCCTTCCAAAAACTCGGTAATCTCTGGTACCTGACACCAGCGGATAACAGGGCAGTCAGTTGTTATCAAAATTGTAATGTTACTAGCCTCCTTGTTGTTGTGAGCATCAGTGTGTGATTTTATTTGGACCGTCTTGGACCTATTGTGTGCTCATGTCCTAACCACAGTGCCACCTTTACTTCCGATCGGATTTGTTTGTTGGCCACTGCATGTGTTTTGGACAAGCTAAAGTGTTTCCTTAGTGCGGCAATTAAAGCAAAGCAAACCCGGAGGAGGGGAGTTAGTGACCCATTCCCAGTCCCCCTTTTCACATGGCACATGACTTGCATCCTTCCTCATGCACCATAGGGACAGCAGGAGCCACAGCAGAAGCCTCCCCGTGGTCGCTCTGGTTATCCTGGTCACCCTTCAGTCCTTCCTCCTTCTCCTCTTCTTGTTCACCCCTGGAAGCATTGTTACTATTGACAGATGCTGATTTAAACAATTTTAACTGATTTTGGTGACGTCAAATATTTTAAATTTTCCTTTAATCTTTGCACATGTATTAGTAGTTAGAAGGACCTTTATAGGGCCTTGCCATCTTGACCTTAGAAATTCCTTTAACCCCTGGATAAATGCGACACATTACTAAATTCCCAACTTTAAATGCAGGTTTGCCTAGACTGCTATTATTATTCAGCTTGGTTTGGTTTTTTTCCCTACTGGGTTGTATAAATTCTTTAACTCTATGTCCAATGGCTTAATGTAGTTTTGCAGCCTGTCTGCAAAAAGCCCGGATCCCCCTGCAGGGAGGGTCACAGTGCTAGGCATTCTCCTTGCTCTTCCTGTCATTAGCTCAAAGGGTGTCAGCTGGGTCAGCCTATTTGGGCTTTCCTTGATTTGATACGACATAGCAGGAAGCATAGGAGCCAATCCTTCTCCTGTATCCAGTACTGCTTTTGTTAAGACTGTTTTTATTGTTTTGTTTATCGTTTTTATTATTTTTGAGCTTTCAGGGTGGTATGGTATATGGAATTTTTGCTTTATTCCGTAGTGCTTACATGCCTCTTTTATTACTCACCTGTAAAGTGAGTTCCTTGGTCAGAGTCTGTTGACAGTGGCAAACCTCATGTGGGTATTAGCTCGAATCCTAGCAAAAGAAATATTGTTGTGGCAGTATAGTTCTTGCTTGGGAATGCCTCTACCCATTGGGTAAAGGTGTCAATAATTACCAAAATGTAAGTGTACCCTCTGCTTTGTGGCAAGGGTCCAGTAAAATCAGTTTGCAAATTTTGCCAGGGTCCCTCTGGTCGTGGTTGGTGATTCAGAGGCACTTTTTTTTAACTCACATTTACTAGTGCCTATGTTACACATATTTTGAGAAATTGTAAAGCATTTTTTTTATGGCTGGCCACCACCAGTATTTCAGGGCTGTCTTCATTTGTCTCTACCTCAGAGGGGCTGGAGAGTGGATGTAGTTTTGCA